>NW_007729750.1:12795-68189 GCF_000696425.1 Galeopterus variegatus | reverse complement strand
AAAAAAAAAAAAAAAAAAAGTCCAGACAATGCCACAGCCTCTCAGGAACAATTTAAGATTAAAAGGACAGAAGGGATTCAGTCATCAAAACACATCACTATATATGAATAAAAGTTTTGCTGGTTTGGTTATTTTTATTTTTAATTGACTGAAGATATTTGGTTTACACAGAACACTTAGCATGTTTTAGAGGTTAAAAATGCAATTTCTGGAGTCAGATTGCCAAATTTGACTCCTAACACCACCACTTTTTAGCCATGTGTTTTTGGACAAGTTACTTAAAGTGTTTCAGCTTGTGTTTCCTATTCTGGAACAGAGGGATAATAATAATATCTTACCAACAGGGTCATTTTGAAGGTTAATGAAGTGGTATGTACATATATTACCTAAATGATGCATTCATAGCATAGAGAAAATGCTCAACATACTTCAGCTATTGTTAATATTATTTCTGGAAACAATTACTGCTTTTATATTAACCTAGTTTTGATAACCAATTTACTATTCAAATTTAAATGATAGTTTATTTTTACTTTCACTGTTTCAGGAAACATTTTATAATGCTATAAATATATATATACACACACATAGTAATTTAAGAATTACTTGACAATTTTAATGTGTCTACTTTCTTTTTATATTGATGAAATTTTTAAAAATCTCGACAGATTCAGTAGCACAAAAGAACTAATATAGATATTTGTTTTAGGATGATTTAGAAGAAAAACAACTTAAATCCGTCAAGAAACTGGTGCAATGTTATCAGAATGGACTTGTATCCTTTATATTTGTATGTATGTTTGTTTCATTTATCCTGAAACAGAGAATTTTTATTAGAAAATGTATTAGATTCCTATTGCTGCTGTAACAAATTACCACAAATTTAGTGGCTTAAAACAACATAAATTTATCTTATAGTTCTGGAGGTCAGAAATCTAAAATCAGTCTCATTAGGCTAAAATCAAGATGTTGGCAGGGCTGGTTCCTTCTGAAGATTCTAGAGTAGAATCCACTTGCCAGCCTTTTGCAGCTTCTAGAGGTTTCCCGTATTCCTTGGTTCATGACCCTCTTCCTCCCAGTGGCACCAGTCTCACCTTTGCTTCTGTCATCACATCCCCTCCTCTCTCTGTCTACTACCTCTCTATGATTACTTTGGGCTCACCTGGATAACCTAGTATAATTTTCCCATTTCAAGATCCCCAATCACATCTGAGAAGTCCCTTTGCCATGTATGGTAGCATATTCATTCATAGGTTCTGGGGATTAGGACATGGACATCTTTGGGGAGACCATTATTCTGTCTACCACAGAAGATATCTAACATTTTGTGTTTTTTACAAAATTATATTTTCTATCAGAGAATATAAATAAAATTGAAGAACCAATATAACAATTAACTTTCTGTGGATAATATGAGTTTCTATAGGTTCAGAAAGACAGTGGATGTATTTAGGAGGGCCAAATCAAAGTCTTGTTTCTATCAATTTACGTAGGCAATTGTACCTTTGATAAACTTCTTAATTTTTCCACCATTATGAAAAAGGGATAATAGCACCTCATGAGATTGTTAGGAAGATCAGATGATAAATGTACATGCAAGGGCTTGAAAATATGTGAAAAATATAAATATATTATCCCCAATGACTATACCGCCCTGATCAGAATACATGGAAACAATGCATCTTTAAAAACTGTAAGAACCAGTTTGTTGTTGGGTTTTTTAAAAAATCTTTTGTGTATATATGCTATTGTAAAATACAATAAAAGTGTCACAGGAATATCAGATTATTATAAAAGTTTTTAAATATCCACTCTCACTTTCTGTACTTATCTCGTCACAGACTGATAACATACAATTCCATAACTGACGGTGGTCTATAGTCGGCACTTTGAGAAGTACTGATCTAAGTGATCTCTGACAGTTGTCTGACCTGATCTAAAGAAGATATCAGTCTCTAACATTAGCTTGTTCCAGTTCAAAACATATTAAGCCTCCCATTCAGGGAAATGTGCCTTATAATTTTTCCTAAATATATTTTTACTTTATTTTAGCCTTGTTTTTTTTATGGATTTGTTGAGTCAGTCTAAGGCCTTGCAGATGTCAGGTACTATTTACTGGTAGCCAGAAAAGTCTGGAAGCAAGTGATTTTTTATCTTAACTTGACACCTCAACACTTCCGTTATTTTTTTTTTTCTTCAGGTTAGACAGTTGGTAGCAAATGTCTCTATTTCCGAATGCCTTTAATAAGCTGGCTTTAAGTTTTAAAACTTAGCAAAGATAAGTTAAGGCAGTATTTTGGCCACTTCTCTAGGAAGTGAACAGAACTTTATACTTCTAGTATACCCAGCTCTCCCATCCCTTACTCAGATGCTCCTAGGAGAGGCTAGAAGTAATAGCATTCAACAGTGTAAATCACAACTACCATAATCTCTTAGCTGTAAAACAAAATCAGTGAAGTTTGTTTATGTACCAATAGCTAAGTAGGTAAAATAAGGTGCTTTTACCTTTTCTAGGGAGGCTACATTTTGTTTTCATACTAGTTTTAAATGAAATAAAATCCCAACCAATTTAAACCTTAAACATAAGAAAATGCTTCTGAGATAAATGTTAATAAAGGAATGAAGTAAAGAAAAGTAAGGTTTGGGTTACTATACTTATTCTGAGGCAGTTTTGTGTGTGTGTGGTAGGGGGAGATGTTTGTGTGTAGGGGGATGGAGATGAAGGATATAATTGAGCCTAATCACTAAGCTAATTTTTTTCAATGTATTATTTTTCATCACCAATAGGAAGTTATTGATCAACCGAATCTGTACTGTAGTCATTGGTAATTTAATTCTAAAGTTATGGTGAGAGGAAAAGAAATTTTGAATAAGAGGTTACTAAGACAAAAATTAAATAATTTTCCTAGAGAAATATGGTTCTAAGTTTTCCTCCTTAGACTTCAAAATAATAATAATTAAATCAGTGTCTACTACATTTAACAAAATTGATGGAATGCTGTAGCCTTCCTGACAGAATTGCTAAAAAGAATATGTTCATAAAGATATTAATCTTAATTTTATTTCTTAACTAAAAATATTAAAGCCCATAAGGGATTTAGCACAGATATTTAAAATTCTGAATCTGTGTGCAGGAAAAATTGAAAAACAGCCCCGTTTTGTAGAATCTGCATCTGATATCCTAAAATTGTGTGGGTAAGTTGTTTCCCTTGAACTTTGTTTTATATTAGCATACAGTAATTTATCATATTTTATTTTCTGTTACAAGGATGTTATGCATTATGGTATAGCAAAGTGATACAGAACTCAGAAAACTTCAGCTGATCACTTGATTCTAGCAGTTGGTACTTCAAAGGTAGTCGGTTTTATTGTGAGATTTAAAAAAATTAATCAGCTAACTTTGTGAGATTGCTGGCCAGAAGAAATTAAATTGTAAGTACACTAAAATATTTTCTTGTAATTAGTTGCTCTCAAGTGATTGATAAATATCAGATGAAACCAAGGAATTATAGTATTTTAAGAGAATCCTTGAGTAAATCTATGGATAATATTTACAGTTTCAGTCTAGTTTTTTTCTCTCTTTAGAAAATTTAGCTCTCAGAGATATATTAGATTGTGTGTTATGTTTTATTTGATCTTCCAAATTTAAATGAGGAATAAAATATCACCAGTTATGTTTGGTATCTATTTTTCAATGTAAATTAGAGGTCGGAATTATAAAATTAATATGCCTCATACTCTCCTGTTTCTCCAGCCAGTTTTGGGAATTACAAATATGTGGTGCTTCCTTACCGCCACATAGTGGCTAATCTGGGTATATATTAAAATATCCATTTTTAGTTGCTCAATATAACGTATGTAGTAGAGGAAACTTCAAGTAAGAATAAACCCTTCTGACAATTTTACCTTCTAAACCTCTCTACCAGTTTAACT
The DNA here is from genome assembly GCF_000696425.1 of Galeopterus variegatus. NCBI lineage: Eukaryota > Metazoa > Chordata > Mammalia > Dermoptera > Cynocephalidae > Galeopterus > Galeopterus variegatus. The sequence goes on along the minus strand of NW_007729750.1, from coordinate 64,256 downwards.
TTTTAAATAGCATCGTGTTTTTTTTGTTTGTTTGTTTTTTTCCTTTTTTTGTCTTTTTTACTGACCGGTAACGGGATCGCAACCCTCGGTGTCGCGCCCGTACCGGGGACCGGCAACGGGATCGCAACCCTCGGTGTCGCGCCCGTACCGGGGACCGGCAACGGGATCACAACCCTCGGTGTTGCGCCCGCACCACGCTCAGCCAGTGAGCGGGAACCAGCCTCCACATGGGATCTGAACCCTTGGCGGGAGCGCTGCCGCACTCCCAAGCGTTAAATATACAAATAATATGCAAATAGTAGAAAGGTTTAGTAGGACTATGTATACATGGTAGGCTCTAACTCTAAGTTTTAGATTTAGCAGCAATAGTAGTTTAAATTTTGTACCCACTTACGTTTAATTTTTTTTGATATGTGAATAAACTAATAAAAAATAATTTATTAAATGCCTGCACCATGCCTTATTTTTTAATAGGGACCATGGAAAATAAAGGAATAAGTAATTGCTCTGGTGCTTTCAAGTAACTAATTGAAAATTATTATTGTATTGACATGAGATCTAATCTAATCTAATCTAATATATATAAAACACTTTCAAATTTCAAGGCTATGCAAGTCCTAGAACACTGACTTGAGAAGGATTACTTTTGACATCGGTGTTCCTGTAGGGCTCTATCCAGAGTTGATTCTCTATGAAACCTTGTGACTGAATGTTTCATTGTATAATATGACAAATCTTTTGAACTGTACTCTTCGCTTTCCCTCATATTCCATAATTATTCACATTATTAATTTTTCTACTTTCCTAATTTCTGCTATATCCTACATTTCTCCACACCTCACCCTCACTTGATTCTCTTTTTAAGACATTTTTGGGAGATAAAAACATTGTAAATAAAAAAAATAAAGTCAAGCCTTTCTGTTTTGACTTCTAGATAGCATGATTTTGTCATTGCATCCAGAAGTATAATGTCTTTTTTTAAAAAAATAAACTTTAGGGCCGGCCCGGTGGTGCACTGGATAGTGCGCCCGCTTGGGAAGCGCGGCAGCGCTCCCGTCCGAGGGTTCGGATCCCACGTACAGACCGGCTCCCGCTCACTGGCTGAGCGAGGCGCGGGAGCAATGCCGAGGCTTGCGATCCCGTCGCCGGTCCCCGGTCCGGTACGGGGGCAACACTGAGGGTTGCGATCCGTTGCCGGACACGGAAAAAAGACAAAAAAAAATAAATAAATAAACTTTATGGTTGAAAGCTCCTCTGATACTTTATCTTATATGTTGTCTCCTTTAGTAGAAAAGGAAAAAGTTTGGAGGAAAGAAGTATTAATTTTAGAGTTCTTCACTTTAGAGATCCAACAGTCATCTGGACAACAAGTAATAAGTTATTTGTTTCAAATGACAGATTCTAACAAACACTAGAAATGAACCTCTGTGTCATTTATAAAATTATTGTTTTCATAGCTTGTCCTTGAAATATCTTTAAATTCAAATTGTCCTGTATTTTCTACATCCACGTGGATAGTTCTCACTGCCATTTTTCAACCACTTGGTTAATTTTTCTTGGAAGACATGAATTAAAAGTCCCATACATAGGATAATATTATACTTTAAATAGCATAGGAAATTTAAATTTTGAATTCATGAAATGCCAAAATAGTTTATATTTTGTATTTAAAAATAATTTTTATCTCTGCTTTGAAATTTAGACTAATGACCCAGGTTCATGTGCCTGATATTTTATGATTTGTAAATGTTATTTTCAAACAACTTTGGTTATAGTGGCTGTGTTCTAATATGATTTTCGTTACTTGAATTCCTTAGTGTCGACAAAGGCATTCTGTTATTTTGTGGACAGTAACTAATCCAGTTAATAAAGAAAAGGGCACTGACCTTTACTGATCTACTAACTAGAGTTTTGAAAACTTCAGAAAAAGCCCTTGATCTGTGGTTTGTACCATATTATCTGTCTTCCTAACTTTGATAGAATTACTGCTATAATTCATTATTATTTTGCCCTGAAAGAGAAATGGGATTCCTAGGTTCTTTTATTAATGCAGTGATGCAAATGGCTTTTTAAATCCATGCCTTGTACATCCATCTCTCTTCATTTTTATAAAAATGTTTTATTTTCTTTCTGGTCAGTTAGTTAGAAACATAATTTTTCTTTACAGTTGTCAATTTCCCAGGGCTAAAGAATAGGATATTATCATCGTTTTATTCTTTAGAAAGTAATAAAATAAAACCACTTTGCAAATGATGCTTCAATCAAGGACTTTATTAAAAATTACTCTTAACATTCTTCATTCTTATTGAAGATTGCCATTTTTGAAAAAGAAAGTATCAGATGAAATCACTTATGCCGAAGATACTGCTAATTCAATTGCACTTCTGGGTAAGTTAAGATTTCCCTAAGGTAGAAGGGTTTAATATATAACAGACCATACTGACAAGAAGGAAATGTCTGTTTTCACTAAGTTTCACTAAGAGTACTCCTCCACATCAAGGCTCTTCTCTTACTTCCCAGTTGGAAATTAATCACAGTGTGTTTGGTGATAATTCTGGGATTGTTTTCTGCTCAGGTGTTTCATGATGCCAAGATTCCTTAAATACAAGGGTAGGCAGGTACTTCTTTGCACTTATTTGACTTGATATTATTTAATTTGAAGAAATGTTTGTTAATTTTTGTAAATCAGAAAGCACAAGTACGCCTCTTTCAGTAATTGCAAAAATGTTTTCCACTTTGAGCTCTAATGCTTAATTAGGATCATTGAGGGCCTAATTGTTCTTCATTAAATGATCTAAAATTTTAAATTTTAAATAAAATTATAAACTGGTGGAACATTAAGAAGTTTAGCATAATACACATATAGATGCAGGTACCTATATTTTTGTACGCAAAAATATGAAAAGTATCATAAAAGTAGAAATTTATATCTGGGTTATTACTTAGTATTCAGGAGAAAGAAAATAATAATTTCCTAGGAAATGAGATCAGTGAAACATTAGCTCTTTGAGTCAGCCCCTGTTATATAACAATGTGTTCCCAAAACAAATCTTACACATTAAATTTATATTTACTAATTTAGGTCTTTATTTGTAAAGGAGAAATATAAGATATACAATTGACCCAATAAATTTATTTTAAAGTATTTACTAAATAGTTATGTTCCCAACATTATACTCCATACAGAAAAATGGAAAAGATTCAACTGTAATGAGTAAAAAGCATTTTGATTTTTAACATAGACACTAACCTGTTATACCTAAATAAGTTTCATAGTCTTCAATTGTAGTTACTTTGGGAGAACTACCTATAGATTTCCTACTGTATGGCTTATTTACACTCTATGATATCATGGAGATTAAATTAAACATGGGGTGTTAGAGGAGAAGACCTTAGGAAGCATGAAGGTTGAGAAATAATGGGAAATTTTAATTCTATGAATCTCTATTATCAGTGGAAATTTACAAGAAACCAACCCAAAAGAGGACATGGTAGTATTAACAAATAAAAATGTAGGTTTTGTTGGTAAAATTTTATTTATTTATTTATTTTTAAAATGCCTCTGTTGCCCTTATTATTTTAAAACGTTGCCTTCTAGGGAGTTGGCAGACATTTGTACAACAAATACATGGCCCATTTCTTACTGAGTGTCAGCCTGCTCATTGTTTAATGACCGCCTGCCTACAGAACACATTACTGTCTCACTTAAGGGTAGTATGAAGTCTTAGCTTAAAATGACCTCCCTTCATTGATTACTGACTACAAATACTGCTTTTCTGTCACATGTTTTTTTAATTCCTGAAAACATGAATTTAAATTAAATAATTGTATATAGTATGAAGTGTTGAACAAAGGCTATTCACGATTTTTACTACTAACTTCCAGTTTCTACTATGTACTAGTAACTTATATTACATTTTCTTCCCTGAGTATTTCTGACTCAGAGCAAGATTCTGGAAATGGACTAGGGAAGAAGTTGGTACTTCACCTACAGATGATAAAACAGGAGGCTGTGAGAAATTATCTAAATTTACAGGAAATAAAAGGGAGAAGCAGATAAGAAACCCTAGAATTTCCCATAAATTTTCATGTTTGGGTAATTTTGATGGAAAAGTCTAGTTGTTCTGGTTGCCTAAAGTTTTTCAAAACCTAAATAGTGATCTTCCAAACCAAAAGAAGGGTCCCCCAAAAATAAAGAGTTAGAATAATTTTGAAACTGTCTTTTTGTAAGTGGTGTCTTTTGCAGACAGATTCTTCGAAAGCAAGGGTCAGGCTTTTCTTTGTGCTTCTTCCTTCTGTCCACTGGCTTCCCCACTCACTGACTACCTCCAGAGATGAACATTATGCAAGACCTAATGCAAAGGAGGAACACCTAATCATTCTTTTACCCTCAGGGAATCCAACCAGACCTGGTTCAGTCCAAAAGCTGATTCTACTGGCTACAGGTGTCCTCATCCATATTAAGGGCATGGATTATTTCCAGAGTCCCACTGATCATTTTCAGATTCCCTGGGGATCACATTTGTAGGACTTCAACAGTGTAAATGCAACCCAGTTTGAAATACAGGCTGAAGCCAATTCAGTAGTAGTTTAGATATGACTGAAAAGGAACACTCTATTCCCTAACCCAACCCAGATAACTTGAACACAAAACTATTACCTGTAGGGCAAAGACTGCCTAAAAGCTCACTCTTCAAGTCTGCCAGCAAATTGAAGAGCAAAGCTTATCTGGAGCTTCTCTAAACAAAGGATGCATTATTAAAGGCAACAAATTACTGACTCTCTAGTTAGGGGGAAAAATGCTAACCTATATCTTACCAAAATAATAGTGGTGAAAACAATAGTAGAATTCACTATATGCTAGACACTGTTCTCAGCTCTTTTCTCATAATAACTCATTTAATCCTCACAACATCTTAAATGTTGTAACTATTGTTGCACCCATTTTATAGATGAGAAAACTAAGACACAAGTTTACACACATAGTTATTGACAGCTAGAATTTAATCTGAGACAGTCTGGTTTCAGCATTTATGTTATTAATCATCATTCTTTTCTTCTTAGAAAGGAGAGGCTGAATTGATTGATAGGCCAAATGTATAAGGATAGATCTAGGCTGTTTTTGTGTGTATATATGTGTATGTGTGTGTATGTGTGTGTGTATCTTTATATATGTATGCGTATATGAATATATACACACATATTCGTATATAAAATCATACATGGTCCAGTTTGAATCTCCGATGAGAATATTTTAATAATCATCATATTATTAACATTTTTTGCTTAAGTTTGCAAATAAACTTATGACGGTATTATTAAATAGCACTCATTTATTCTTTTGGCAGGTGACTTAATGAAAATACCAAATTCTGAATTGAGGATACAAATTTGTAAGTGTGTTGTTGACTTTTATCATGCAGAACCACCAAAGAAACATATTCCAGGTAAAATTTTCAGTGGTCTTTCAGTAATAACTTGTATCTTTAGAAAACAGAATATTCTATCTCATTTCTCTTTGAACTTGAAAGACACAGTATACTCATAAATGCAACACATTAAAAATAGATAGAGGAATCAAGATGGCAGAATAGACAGTCCCCAGCATCACTCTCTCCCACAGTCGACCAATTTACAACTATTAAAAAGCAAAGACTGCCAAGCTGAGGCCTCTAGAGCTCAGGGGAAGAGGAGGAGAGACCTATGAAGTTCATGAAAGTGGGAGAAGCCACTATGAGAGAAAGAAGGGGCCTCTCCGACTGTTTCGAGCCCCAGCCATTTCAAGCCCAGCCCTGGTGAGCAAACAGAGCAAAAGCTGGTAAAAACCACAGATGTGCCCTTTGTGTGAAGTTGCCTGGAGACTGCAAGGGAGAGGAGGGCCTTAGTGGCCCCCAGGCCAGCAAGTCCACTACCAGGGTTCCCATGGACCCACACAGGAGCAAGGGGCCACAGATAACTGATAAAAGGAGCTACTCAGAGGCCAGTGAGCCATCACAAGGGACCGGTGCATGGCATGCCCCATGGGAAGTGTTTGAAGTATGGGGGTGGGGGAGACTGGCCCACTGGTGGAACATTGGTGCACAGCACAGACAGCTGATCTGCCCTCCAGTCAGCACAGGTCCACTCAGTGGAGACTGGTCAGGAACGTAGAACTGCAGGGAATGCAGTCTGCTGCAAAGACTCAAGCCCAGACCAGAGTTTCCATACAACCCCAAGTGTATCAGACCTCACAAGACCCAGAAATGCTTAAAAGGTCAACTGGCTGAAACCTGAGCTGCACAAAAAACCTTCCCCAGAGTATCAGCAGCAAAGCAACAATTTAACTGAACCACAGGGCTCAAGTGCTGGTCCCCATAGGAAGCTCCCCCATTTTAAAAGTAAGCAAAGGACAACAAATGTGCAGAGTTTAAGTGGCATAAGTAGCTAATAATCCAACACAGAACTGAAAGAAAGAACAAAAGACCCACAGATCAGAGACAAATTTCTGATATTAACTAGCAAAGGTCTAACACCACCAAAGAATACCTATAAAACCTAGAAGAACCAGAAGCCCCCCAGGCTTCTGAGTCAGGGTGAGGGGTGCCTGAGGGCCTCAGCCACAGCCCTCCACGTTCGCATCCAGCCTAGCAATGACCAACCCACCATCGGAAATCCCCAGTTCTCTTGAGCCAGTAGGGGAGGTGCATGGGCCTCAGCCATGCCCCCTAACCCTCTTCAACCAGGCCAGCAAAGGAGCCAGCCATGGGCCAGGCCTGCCCCACTGCCCTCCTTCCCCTTCTCATGCAACTGCTCTGCAACAACATCTTAGAATGTAAAAAAATAATAATAATAATTAATTTTTAAAAATAATAAAACTTTTTGTGGTCTCAAGCTTTTCAGTCATTTTTTAAAAATTGTATATGTATTTTTCTCTGTTTTGGATTTGCATGATATTTTTATTCTGATGTTAAATATTTATGACACAGTTTGTAAAATCAAACCCAAATTAGTTTAATTATAATTATTACTACTAATTAACATTATTCAATTCTGTTGATAAAATTATCTTTTAACATATTTTGTATTATAATATCTGTCCCACCCAATTAGATGTTAAATTCCTAATGCTAGTACTATTCTCATCATGGTTGGCCAAAGAGTTCAGTATGTTACAGCTAAGGTATCTTAATATATGATGGTAAAATGAAACACACTGAAATGGGTGGTATCAAGATGGGGGCACTTGTATTATGAGAATTATAATGTTATTTGGGACATAACGAGGGTAAAAAAAATAGGATTAAAAGATAATACAGATCTTTCCATGAACTTTTTTTTTTTTCCTTTTTTTTTTTTTTCGTGTCTGGCAACGGATCGCAACCCTCAGTGTCGAGCCCGTACCGGACTGGACCGGCAACGGGATCGCAACCCTCGGTGCTGCGCCCGCACCTCGCTCAGCCAGTGAGCGGGAACCGGTCTGTATGTGGGATCCGAACCCTCGGCGGGAGCGCCGCCACGCTTCCCAAGCGGCGCACTGTAGCAGTGAGCCACTGGGCCGGCCCATCCATGAACTTTTTGAAGTAACTTCATACTTCCTATCTTCATAGTTTCTGTGATTTATAATCAATCTAGAAAGGGATACAACATATAAATAATATTTTTGAAGTTATATGTTCCTTAATGTAGGTGGAGATAAGAACCTGTGGTAGTTCAAAGAAAGATTATTTATGACTAGAGAAAAGTGGAAAGACACCTGAACTAGATAAATAAGTAACAAGATTATTAAATGTCAAATTTGAACTATTGATGCAATAGACAGGTGGAAGTGTTTGGTAGATAATATAGACACTGGATACTAAAAGCAGCAAGGACCAGAAATACAGGTTCAGAATTCACCCAAATAGAGATGAAAATTGAAACCATAGCAATGATTAAGTTTGCCAGGAGATAAAGAATATAATAAACAGGAACACCGATTCTGCTTTATGGAATGATATGTTGCCCAATTCTAGAATTGCAATAAAGCCAATTGAGATCTTTAACTAAATTTGTTGTAATATTGACCTTTGACAGTTCTGGAGACCATGAAGAGACCTGAAGGAGACTACTGATGATCCTCGAGACACCTTGAGGAATGAAGAAAGTGACAATAAGCCCCTCTTTTGGGGGACCACTGTCTTCCTCATGGAGTCCTGAGAGTTATGAGTAAGTCCCTCTCAGGTCTGAGCTCTGCCCTGTTTACATTTGAGTTCCCTGATCTCTTTGGCTTTTGGGGGTACCATGGGTTAGTCTGTGCTGTGAGAGAGCATTTGACCTTGTACCAACCAAGGGTTAGTTGGTGCTGTGGCAGGGCACATTACCTTTGGATTTGTGGTGGCTGATGTGTAACTGGCAAAATGGCTGCAGTTTTAATATTGCATTCTTAGGTAAGGGAGGCCTCAAATGTCTGACTGTGTCAGACAGAAACTGGAAAATAATTGGCTAAGTTGTCAAGGAGATCTCAGAGCTAAGTCCTTCTTGGCTCTGAGACCCAAGATCCAACATAAGAATGGAATTCTAATTTCAAAACAATGTGAGTACTCTGCTCTCCAAATACCTGCCTTTTTTTATATGAGAATTATAGCCCTAGAAGCTGCAAATATTTACAAAAATGGCAAAATCTTACTGAAAATAATTCAAAATTATGATGGTCATTATTAAGAACATTGCATATGAACAACACTGCATGTTAAGATTGATCCTTTCCCTGCCATGTATAGCTATTGCTTTTCTGTTGTAAGTTGTTTTGTCCTGAGAACTTAGCTTGACTTTCTATCTGTTAGATGCATGTGATATATAGGGCCTGCATGTACAGACAGCAAACCAAAAGGTTGAGAGCACCAAGAATATGACCAGACGGAAATGCTGGTTGAACCCCATTTGCAGCTAAACTGACCGTGGCCAGCTCTCAAGGCATTATCTAAGTCTTTCTATTAGCTGTTCTTGGAAGTGGCTTTGGGTCTTGGAAAGGCTAAAGTGCATTTTAAAATAAGGGTACAATACCAAGATAAGGGTTCAGCTCCCCCTACTGGCCAGCCACCAAAAATAAATAAATAAAATAAAATAAAATAAGGGCATCTGAATTAGCCCCGTTTAGAAGCTTCTAAAAAGATATCAGACATTTTTATTGCCTCCCTAAAAGGCTGTTCGCTGAAGACCAAATAAAAAGTTTATGCTACTAATCGATGAGAAAATTAAATCTACCAACATTTTTGATTAATTACTATCCCAAGTTAAAAACAAAAAGAAAGCTAGATAAAGTATTTATAAAAGTTAGGTCTTAAGGTCAAGCAGGCATAGAAAATGGTTTCTTTTTCCTGAAGTGAGTACTCTAAGAAATAAGCTAAACTGAAAAGACTGCCTGTGGAGCTAAATTGGTCTCCAAAATACAACTTTCTGGCATTCAGTTGGTTATTTTGAATAGACTTCTGAATTTTTTTCTAGGCTCATCTGTGCATTTTCTTGTAAGACCCTATGGTAAAATTCTGTGATTGTTGTGTGTTGGCATCCATTTCTTAGTCTTCCACTGTATCTCCTCTAACTGACACAGCCAAACTCCTTATTGAAAAGGCCTGCATTCTTTCTCTATGCTTTGAGTTGTAAATTTGTTTTCTTGCTTTTTCTACAGTTCAGTGAGGGCTTTGGCCACATGGGGCAGAGAAGCTTTAACTTGTTCCATTCATAGAGACAATTTGAACCCAACTGTTCTTCTAAATTAGTGAATTTTATATTGTACCTGTCTCATAGCTAAAATGTTGAGTGAAAACTATAAGACCTTTCTTTCTTTCTGTGTTTTTATGTGTATGTGGTGTGTTGTGTCTACATGTATGTTTATGTCTATAAATGTTTGTATATCATCTACATGACACCAAATTGGCTGATTAATAATGCACACTCCTAAATTAAGTAAATAAGCCTAAATGCTTTTTAAGTTCATGTAATTTTAGCAATCACTGGTAAATAAAGCTAGTTTTTTTAAAAAAGAAGAATATAGTAACAGCAAGGGATCAAGACTGACATCATGGAGAGTGCCTATATTGAGGTTTGGAAAAAATTATCCAAAGAAATTGGCAGTAAAGGAGGTTCAAAGGGAAGAAGAAAACCTGAAGACTGCCATGTCTGTGTGCCAGTGAATGAAATGTTTGCTGAAGGAGGGAGTGGTCTCAGTGTCAAATGCTGCAGAGGCCTCTGTCATTAAAGAATGAAAGACCACGACGTTAATGTAGTATCTGAAAAGTTGTAGTTAATCTTTGACAGCTCCATTGACATAAAATGGTCAGGACTGATTCAGAATTAACAAATGAGAGGATTGTGAGAATAGCGGCAGTGGGTTTGAGAGTGAGGGTGTAGAGGCAGTTCATGAATACAGACTTATATTTTCAGCTCAAATGGTGAAGAAAAAGAAGGAAGATAGAGAACAGCTCAACTGGTAGCAAAATTAAAGAAAGGTTATTTGGATTTTGTTACTGTTTTTAGGATAGGGAGAAATTAAGTTTGTATGCAGAGGACCTAAAGCTAGTAAGTGGGAAATGGGAAGGCAAAATTCTCAAAGAAAGCATGGAATTAAAATGGAATTAAAAGCACAAGTTTAGACTTAACCTTGGCCAAATACAGGCACCTTTCCAAAAAAGGGAGACAAATTGTGTGCAAGTTAAGACAGGGGAGTGTTGATGTGCAGAGAAGTGAGGTTGACCTTAATTTTATCAAGCTCTGAACATTAGGAATCTTAACACTCTCACTAACTGTTGTCGGTTTCAAGAAATGAGTATGAATGGTCATCTTGACCACAGCTTAAAAGTTCTCAGTAAAAAAAAAAAAAAAAAGAAAAAAAAAAAAAAAGAAAAAAAAAAAAAAAGAAAAAAAAAAAAAAAGAAAAAAAAAAAAAAAGAAAAAAAAAAAAAAAGAAAAAAAAAAAAAAAGAAAGGGGCCGGCCCGGTGGCGCACTGGATAAGTGCGCCGCTTGGGAAGCGCGGCGGCGCCCCCCCCCCCGGGTTCGGATCCCACATACAGACCGGTTCCCGCTCACTGGCTGAGCGAGGCACGGGAGCAGCACCGAGGGTTGCAATCCCGTTGCCGGTCCCCGGTCCGGTACGGGGGCAACACTGAGGGTTGGAATCCATTGCCGGACACGGAAAAAGACAAAAGACAAAAAAAAAAAAAAAAAAAAAAAAAGTTCTCAGTAATTGGAAGAGACATAGCCCTGGAGATAGGGATCAAGTCGACAAGCCTTAATATTGCTATATCCTGCTATAGAAATGTAATCTCAATAGAAAAAGATACAGTAAGTATCAAGTATTTACTTTTGGTCCATCCGTATGATAGACTATTATGCAAATAAAAATCATGAGTTTGGAAAATATTTTGCAGCATCAGAAAAAGGTTACAATAGAAATTTTAGTGGCTACAGTATAATATAAAATTATATATACAGTATGTTATTAAAATTATATGCATACCTGAAAAATATCAGCAAAAAATATACCAAAATGTTAACGTTATCTCTAGATGGTGAAATTTTGGGCAATTTTTGTTTTTCTCTTTGTACTTTTTTAAATGCCTTTTAAAATTCAGGCACTATGTAGTTGCTAGGCATAGACTATACTGAACTAATTACAGGAATGCATGCATAGGGTCTTGTCCATGGCCAGAGATCAAATTTGGAAAGATAAAACAAACTGACAGATATCTCAAAACTATGGCAAAATTAAGGAATCTAGTTGGTCTGAAAAGTCAGGAAGTCAGGGAGTTAGATAAATGAGATCTCTGAGAGAAAATAGCCTCATCTCAGGTGAATAAATACCCTCTGGTATTTAATCTCTCTTGTTGAATATAGTTAGGCAGGCACCTGTGCAACTGCATCAAAAGGCGATGTAGTGTTTCTCACGGGTGCTAAGGCAGAAGGAAATTTTTATAAGACATTTCACTAATAATCAAACTTCCCTAAAATACCATTACATTCACTAGCTATACTGGATTGAATTATGTCCCCCCAAAACTCACTGGAACTTGAATTGTGTCCTCCAGGTTTTACGTATTAAAAACTTAGCCCCCTCTGTGGCTGTTAAGAGGGTAGGAAATCGTATTATGGTAATTAAAAGGTGGAGCCTTGAAGAGGTGATTGGGTTGTAGGACCATGCCATAGTGAATGAATTAAAAATGGTGGCCAGGGGTATGGTATGGTTCTGAGGGCTTTAAAAGAGAGAGGGGAGAGTCTGTCTCTCTCTCTGTTCTCTCTGCTTGCACCATCTTGCAATGTGAGATCCCTGGGTCATTGTCACCACCACCAGATGGACTTTGGACTTCCCAGCCTCAGAAACTGTAAGCAAATAAATTTTGTTTTCTTTATAAATCACCCAGTTCTTGTGTATTTTGTTATAAGCAACAGAAATGGACTAATACACTAGCATTTATAAGAGAAGCATTATATTTTTCACCTCTTGTTTTATTGCTGACACCGCATGATTGTTGTCCTTTGAAAGCACTGAAGTAAGGCATTGACCTGAATAGTACTTGCAATCATGCCATTTTCCTTTGCAGAGAGTCCTATCCAGTGACGAATAAGAAATATTGTTCTCTCTTAGAACTTAAGTGGGATCCCCAAAACTTAAGATGTATCCCCAAAATTCATGGTCCTATTTCAAATGCTACACCAGATATCAGCAATCTACAGTCCCCAGGCCAAAGTCAGCCACCTGCAAATAAAGTTTTATTGGAACACAGCCACACCCATTTATTTTTGTATTATGTATATCTGCTTTCTTGCTACAGCATTATGCTGCAACATGCTACAGAGTTGAGTAATTGAGAAGAAACCTTATAACTTGCTAAGCTTAAAATACTATCTGGACCTTTTCAAAAAAGGTTTGCCCTTCCCTATGCTATACAAATTTTAAATGCTGCTCACTTACTACAATTTTTTGTTGTTGCTGTTAATGATAAATTACTCATTCTTTTCAATCATTATATAATATAATTGTACATAGTTATTAACTAATTATTGTTAGGTTACCAGCAAGCTAGTTCATCTTACAAGATTAAAATGGCTGAAATTGGAGGATTGGCAAAAACAATGGTCCAGTCAATGACCTTGCTTGAAAATCAACTTGTTGAGAAACTTTGGGTACTTAAAGTTCTGCAGCATCTCTCAACTTCTGGTTTGTATAATATTATTTAAGTTTGAACACTTCATTGTCAATAATTTTTGTTTCCATCTAACAATGTCAAGACAGTATAACATAAATAATTTTTCAAATTTATTTTCAGAAGTTAATTGTACTTTAATGATGAAAGCACAAGCAGCCAGTGGAATCTGTGCTCACCTCAATGACCCAGATCCTTCTGGACAGCTTCTGTTTCGTTCATCAGAAATACTTTGGAACTTATTGGAAAAATCTTCAAAAGAAGAAATCATACAACAGCTTAGTAACTTAGAATGTTTGCTGTAAGTATATTTGGTTAGATAGAAATTTTTTTTAATTTAAAATGATAGCCAGTGACATAACTAATATCTTTGTTTGAATCTGTGTTCAGTTAGGCTTTTGACACATGATGGCTGTGTTCCAGAACATCTTTTTTGTGCCACGGTATAAATGAAATTGCACAATAACAAGCCATGCTTTTCTATGTGGAAGACTCTTAAAGTAGTTTAAAGAATTAAGACTAAATTATGCCTTTGAATATGTATAAAGAAAAATTAGGCATTTAGAACTATTTCATTTATTCATTCAGTAAATCTATTATTGAGTGCTTACTATCTTCTAGATATGCAATAAACAGTAGCAATAAAATGTGAGTAAGCCTTCAAGTTGCTTATTCATTTATTCAACAAATAATCGTCTGCTTTTGCCAGTTTCAGTACTAGGCTGTAGAAGTACAGTGGAAACAATACAGACATGGTCTCTGTTTTCATGGAATTTACATTTTGCTAGGAGAGTTGGACAAATAAATAAGCAACTAAAAGAGCATACTAAAATATTATGATAGAGATTACTGCAAGGTGCTTTGTGTTCTCCAGAAGAAAGTGAATCAACACATTTTTATTTGCAAGTAAACTAAAACCCAACCCAATTGACTTAAGCAATATAGGAAATTTATAGGCTACTGTAGCTATAAAGACAAAGATAAAACTGGTTTCATGTACATCTTTATTCAAGGCTCAGCAAATATCAGGACTTGTTCCCTCTTTACCTCTCTGTACTATCTTCCACTCTGTTAGCTTAATTCTCAAGTTCCATGTAGTGAGACCTAAGAAATCTAGGTTCACATCATCTCAACCCCAAATCAAGCAGAAGAGAAGCCTTGCTATCCTGAAAGCTCAAAGAAAAGTCTTCAAATTCAGTCCCTGTTGGCCCTGAATGGTCTCATGTTGGCCAAATGCCTATTCCAGAATGAATTAAGAATGATAGAGAAAAGGAAAGCTCTGACTGGCTAAAAAGCAGCTGAAGGCAGCTTCACATGATTAAGAGTTGGCAAGTAGTGAACACCTAAATAAAAATAAGGGTACTATTATTATAAGAAGGGCAAGTGGGTCCCAGGAGGCAAAGCAACAAATGTCTAGTGTAGAAGGAACCTGATCCAGACTTGGAGAGTTAATAAGTGCTTCCTAAGGAATGCTAATCAGGTATCTGAATAATAAATAGGAATTAACAACACAGAAAAGTTCTTTATGTGGGGAGCATCTTAGACAGGGGGAACAGAAGTGAAAATAGAATGTGGCAAAATCAAAAAGCTGAAAGTAGGCTGGCTGGTTAGCTCAGTTGATTAGAGCATGGTGCTGATAATACCAAGATACCAGGTCTCATCCCCGTACTGGCCAGCTCCAAAAAAAAGAAAGAAACCCATAAACCCAAACTAACAAACAAAAAGAACTGAAAGAAATTCAAGATGGTGAGAACAGAAAGAACAGAGTAGAATGGTGAGAAATGAGGCTAACAATGTTAACAGCAACTATAACATGAAAGGCCTGATAAACCATGTTAAAGAGATAGGGCTGTATCCTAAGAACAAAGACAAGTCTTTAAATGGTTTTAAAAAGGAAAGTGACATAATTGAATCCTTATTTTGGAGAAGTCACTTTGACCACCATGTAGAGATTAGATTAATGGGTTCTTTTCTGGTACATAGTGAATTAGAGGCAGAGTTGGATGTATGGAAAAGACTAGGAAAACTTGAAATGAATAATGTAATATAAAAAGGGAGATTTTGTTGAAAGACGCTTAAGTAATATTTCCATAGAAATATGTGTCAGTTCAGGCTGCTATAACAAAATACCTTAGATTGGGTAGTTGATAACAACAGAAATTTATTTCTCACAGTTTTGGAGGCCAGAAGTCTGAGATCAATCAGGGTACCAGCGTGGCTGGATTCTGGTGAATGCACTCTTCCAAGTTGTAGAGTGCTGACTTCTCATGTCCTAACATGGAAGAAAGAGAGCAAGAAAGCTCTCTGGGATCCCTTTTATAAGGGCACTAGGCCCATTCATGAGTGCTCCATCTTCATGACCTTATTACTTCCCAAAGGCCCTGCCTTCTAATACCATCACATTGGGGATCAGGATTTCAATATATGAATTTTGGAGGGACAAAAACATTCAGTCCATAACAATATGGTCTTTAAAATATGACTTTATTTTCTAGGGCTTTGAAGGAAGTGTTTAAAAATCTGTTTATGAGAGGTTTTAGTCATTACGATCGTCAGCTTAGAAATGATATATTAGTGATCACTACAATTATAGCTCAAAACCCTGGAGCACCAATAATCGTAAGTATGAAGCAAATTGCATTAATTTTAATTATGGAAGTGGTGGGGGCTGGAGAAGGGAGTCCTAAAATATGTTGTAATATCTATGTATTTTGTTATAATGCCAAATTATGTTGTAATGCCATTATGGTCAACAATATACATATCATGCTGCCAATTCTTCTTTGCATTCCTTTGGAAATTTGAGATCCTTCTTATATTTTATAATTTGTGCCCATATGTACTATTTATGATGCTTTTCTTTCCCTCCTGAGGATATGAGTTTTCATCTGGCATCATTTCTCTTTCACTGGAAGAACTTCCTTTACCATTTCTTGTGGTACAGATCTGCTAGCTGGTGGCAACAAATTCTCTTAGTTTTCTTTCATCTGAAAATATCTTCAATTCACCTTAATTCTTGAGAACTATGCTCACTGAATATAGAATTCTAGTTTGTAAAAATTTTTCATTTACCACTTTAAAGATAATGTTCCACTGTCTTCTGGCCTCTGGTACATAGTGAATTAGAGGCAGAGTTGGAAGTGTGGAAAAGATTAGGAAAACCTGAAATGTTTCTGACAAGAAGTATTTGTTTTTTCAAATTATTGTTCCCTATGTACAATATATCATTTTTTCCTCTGGCTGTTGCCAAGATTTTCACTCTATCTTTGGTTTTCAGCAGTTTTCCTATGATGTGCCAAGGTGTGATTTCCTTTGTATTTATCCTGCTTGGGGTTCATACAGCTTCTTGAATATGTAAATTTAAGTCTTTAACCAAATTTGGAGAATTTGGGCTATTATTTCTTCAATTTCTTTTTTTAGCCCTATTCTTTCTCCAATTACTTGTATGTTTGACTTTTTTATATTGTTGCACAGGTTTGTGAGTCTCTGTTCACTCTTTTCACTCATTTTTCTGTTCTTCAGATTGTATAACTTGTATTGGTCTATATATTTAAGTTCACTGACTTTTTTTTTCTATCACCTCCATTCTGCTGTTTATCTCATCTAGTACATTTTTAATTAAGATATATTTTTTAGTCTGAGAATTTATTTTTGGTTCTTTTTTGTAATTTCTGTTTTTCCACTAAGAGTTCCTATCTTTCCATTCATCATGGGCATCTTTACTGTGGGTTCTGGCTAAAGAGTAGTTTGTGTTTTGTTTGCTTGTTTGTTTATTAATAGGCATTTAACTTGGCTAGATTCATCCCTGTAGTCGATGGCACCTCAAATCTCAGTTCAGTTCTTCTAGTCTTACCAGGGATGCTTGAGTTTTCCTGCACTTCTGTGGTTCAGTCATCAGCCAGAGATCTGGGAAGGGTTTGTACACAGAATTTGAGGTTGTTCTTCTCTGCCTGTCTCCGTAATGGGATTCCTTCCTTCACTAAATAGTGGCTGTGGTTGCCTCTGTGCTCTGGTTCTTTAAGCCACTAAGACTACAGGTTTACTCTGAGTTTCAGCATCCCCACAAGGCGCAGAATATGACCTTTCCTTAGGCCCAAAGCCATTTTTAAAAAATGGAAAACTCATGCAGTGCCACTCCCTTCTTCAAAAGTCCTGACTTCCTTCCAGTGTCTGCTTGCTCTTAGTCACAAGAGAGTTGTTTTTATATTTTGTCCAGAGTTTACAATTGTTACCAGCAGGAGGATCTGTCTTATAGGAACTACTCAGCCATACCAGGAACTGAGCCTCTCCATATTTTATAATGTAAACCATATGGATTCTAAAGTAGTAGGAATATGAAACTGTAAGCTCAAAAGCTCAGCGTTTGCCCCTAAAAAGATCTTCCTAATGTGCAAAGTCCAACTAGGATATCTCTGTCAGGAATGATTTTCCTCATGCTGAAATGTTGCAACTGTGGTCATTCTTCAGGGATTTCCATGTTAAGTAGAAACTATTTTGTTATCTCTTGAGCAAATATTTGCCATAGTGAGAGTGGTTGGGGTAGGAGTGGGGATGTTTAAGAAGTAAAGCTGTCGAAAATAACTGGATTTTCATCTCTTATTGTGTCACTTAAAGGTATAGAAAATGAATTACAGAAGAAATTATGTAGACCTAATACATTTTGGGTTCTTACCAAACGTTAAATAGTATCTTTGTACTATTCATATAATAGAATAGCTGAAACTGGATAATTTATAAAGAAAATGAAATTTATTTCTTACAATTTTGGAGGCTGGGAAGTCCAAGGTCAAGGGAGCACATCTGGTAAGGGTCTCCTTGGTGGGGACTCTGCCAAGTCTCACAACAATGCAGGATATCACATGACAAGGGGGCTAAGAGTGTATTAACATGCTCACTTGCTCTCCTTCTAAAGCTACCAGTGCCTCTCTCATGATAACCCACACATTCATTAACCCACTAATCCATTAATTCATTAATTCATGAATGATTTAGTCCATTCACGAGGGCATAGCCCTCACAATCCAGTCACCTACCAAAGGCCCCACCTCTCTCAACACTGCCACATTGGGAATCAAGCTTCCACATGAACTTTGGAGGGGACAACCATTCAGACCATAACTGTGTCTTGTAGAATATTCATAGAATAATGTAAAACATTTCTTAGAACCTACTTCTGTAGGTTTAAAATGAAATAAATTACAAGTATATCTGGCTATATTCTTTTATTTTCTTGCTTTCATCCCTTTTATTAGTGCTTTATGAATTCCAATGAATGACAATAGGTGAATATCATAAATGGTACTTAAATAGTAGGTAAAAATGGTCATCTGTATCTTAATTTCCATCTGATTAATTCATGTTTTGTGTATTTATATCAGGAATGTGGCTTTGCCAGAGATTTGATACTATTTGCAACCTTTAATGAAGGTAAAAACCATAAAACTTTATATTTTTTTTAATTATCTTGATGAGTCTTGTACATCATTTTAGCTTTCATTTTACTCTTTCTTTTCCCTTCACAGTTAAAAGTCAAAATCCTTTGGTAAAAGGTCTTAAGCTTTCTAATTCCTATGAAGATTTTGAGTTGAAGAAATTGCTATTCAATATGATTGTTATCTTATGTAAAGATTTACCTACTGTACAGGTAAAGAGCAATCAAAACAGGAAAATTAATAAAAATTGTCTCACTTTGTAGTATAACTTTTTTAAAAGTCATGACTGCACATCCTTCATCAACCCATATATCTTTACCAGAGAAGTAACAAACTCTGACTAGCCTGAATTTCAGCTTTCAAAAATTTTCTTTGCCTATCTGTTAATAAGGTACCTAAATTTAAAAAACATGATCCAAAGAAAAACAGTAGAACCTAAGAAATTTATCAGTATATTTAGATCTCCTGAATAAGAGAGCATAATATAAAAGAAGTTTCATACAGGCGCATTCAGCCTAATAGTTTGTCTCTGACCTTAGTAACAAGGGATGTTTTAATGCCAGAGGAAGTTGTTAACCTCTGTGATGCCTATCTCAAACATTTATGAACCTGCTTTTTCTCTACATAAACCTAATGTCTTGGGCCGGCCCGGTGGCACACTCGGTAGAGTGCAGCGCTTGGGAGCGCGGCGGCGCTCCCGCCGAGGGTTCGGATCCCATGTGGAGATCGGTCCGCTCACTGGTTGAGCGCGGTGCGGGCACAACACCGAGGGTTGCGATCCCGTTGCCGGTCGCAGTGCGGGCGCGACACTGAGGGTTGCGATCCCGTTACCGGTCACGAAAAAAGACAAAAAAAAAAGGAAAAGAAAAGAAAAATAAATAAATAGATAAACCTAATGTCTTTAATTTTTTTTTATTATCCATGAATTTGTTTTAGTACTTTATTTTTCACATAAGAGCATGATGTAATCTAAAGGACACTGGAACTGAATTTCACTTCTGCCTTATCACCTACTAGTTATGTGGCCTTGGAAAAATCACCTCATCTTTCTGAGACTTAGTTTATCCTTCTGTAAAAGAAAGGTTATAATACTTCTGTCCTGCTCACAGGGCTGTTAAGAGGTTGAGATGAAGGCTTTGTAAACTATAAAGTGATAGGAAAATGTATTACTAATAATTCCATTAGTTTAGTTACTTGCCACATTAAGCGAAATTTCCATTTCGTCCTAAAATTCTCTCAAGTATCAAGGGGTTACCATGAAAAAGAAGTGGGGATTCATTCTATCAATATGAGGGTACTCCAAAAAGTCTGTGGAAAAACAGAATCCATAAACTTTTTGAAATACCTTCATGTCATTACCAATAATACCAAGAAGGGCTAATATAGTGGTAAAGGCTTTAGTCAGGTGGAATCCTAAGGCTATAACTTTCTAGCTATATGATCTTTAATAGGTTGTTTAGTTTCTCTAAATCCCAGGTAGCTCAACTTTAACATGGGGATAGCACCTACCTCATGGGATTATTATGAGGATTTAAATGAGCTCAGCATTTACTTGCTAATGCCACTTTGATATAGAACCTAAATATATTTTCTGAAATGCCAAATAGAAAATCATTCCATAAAATATAGTTTATTATTACAGTGGAGTATTATATAGGTATTAAATCATGGATTTAAAGACAATAAATAAAGTTTCCACTACAGCTTATAAACCAATTTTAGTTGATTGAACATTTTATAGACAATAGTCAAACACAAAGATTTTGATGAGGTCCTTAAAGCACTTTGTGAGCAGCAGAATTAACTATTTTCTTTATGTCATATGTTTGTGGCCCAGTGATAGCAGTGATAATGAATAGGTGCACTATCAATTGCAGTTCACAGGGAATTTCAAAAAACATTATCCACTTAATTATTACCATAATGCCAGAACTAGTAGTTATTCATATACCTGTTTTCTGAACTCTAAATCTTGCATTCTTTCCATGCAGACTAGTAGGGAATTGAAAAAAATTCATAATTGTTATTGTGAAAAAGTCTTTATAGAATAATGCCAAATTAAAAGAGAATTAAATATAATATAGTACATAGTGTTTTATTTTCTTATAAACTATAAATATTCATCAACCAGAAACAGCTGTAATATTAACTCTGTTGTCCTAATAGCTATACATTTTTGTTTTATTTTTATTGAAATAATAGATTCAATAAAATTTTTAAATACTAGGCATGTAATTAAACATGGCTTGTGACCTAACTAACATTCATTTGATAGAATGTTTATATAAGTTCTGTTGTATGTGGTTAAATATTAGCCTTATTCTTTACTTCAGACAAAATTGTTTTTTATAGTACACAGCTAAGTCTGTGAAATGTTTCCTTCAAAAAATGGAGTAAGGAAAGAAATGCCAGCAGTTTATTTTCCCCAAATTTTTAACTCCTAAGGTTTTATCATAAGCAAAAACTAAATTACATATATGAGCAGCAAAGACAAAAAATTAATACATATTGTGTATTATTGTCACCTAGAAAGTGCATACCTCAGAAAAAGGGATTATAACCAACTGTTATTGTTGCTTTTTTTTCTGTTTTTTTATTTTCTATGTTTTTTTGGTACCTATCATAGATGGGGGATATTTATGGGCCCAGCATGCTTCCGCTGCACCACTGTTCTAGTTAGACTGAGGATATTTATGAAGGAAATATTTTGAAACGATCATCAATAAAACATCAATTTGGAAATCATTTAATTTTCTTAGATTAAATGAAGTTATTTTAATTAGTTAATTAAATTAGTTAATTAGTTATTTTAATTAGTTATTTTAATTACTAACAAAGTACCTTCTGTCTTCTTTCATAGCTATTAATTGATGGCAAAGTTGTTTTGGCTTTGTTTACCTATGTTAAAAAGCCTGAGAAACACAAAATAATCGAATGGTCTGCCGCACAGCATGAAGAATTACAACTGCATGCAATTGCCACTTTGTCAACAGTGGCTCCTCTATTAATAGAAGAGTACATGTCATGCCAGGGAAATGCTCGAGTCCTTGCATTTCTAGAATGGTGTGAGAGTGAAGGTGAGTGACCCTTCAAGATTCCTGTCAAAATTCTAAGCTTCGTTTTTCAACAGAACTCTCAATATATTTCTATATTCAATACAAAAAGTGATAGTTAATTACAGTGAAAAGAAATAAAAATATGTAGATCCATCTTCCTTTTAATCTGTTTGTACATTGTTTTAAGAAAAAAAATTGAGATTTTATTTAAAGTTAGGCATTAGTAAATCTCATAACTATAGTTGATGCACACATAAAAGAAATCATACATATAAATTGATTTAAATTTGTATATTATTAGTCCTATCCAAAAATTGTATTTAGGAAGGAGATAAATCCTGGCAATATGTTAATGCACTTGTTCAACAAAACGAATGCCTACCAGATACTGTTTTACCTGCTGAAAATACATTTATGCTTAAAATAAATGAAAGTCCTTACCTTCATGAAGCTTAAAATCTAGATTTCTAGCAAGAAATAATGACTCCATATGTACTCTACCAAATTAGCAGAGCCTCCAATTTGAATTAGTATATTATTTTAATTCTTAGAAAACAAGAAATACATTCATGTTTTAAAAAATTTTATAGGGGGCCGGCCCGGTGGCGCACTCCATAGAGTGCAGTGCTTGGGAGCGTGACGGCGCTCCCGCTGAGGGTTCAGATCCCATATAGAGACCGGTCCGCTCACTGGTTGAGCGCGGTGCAGGCGCGACACTGAGGGTTGCGATCCCATTGCCGGTCGCGGTACGGGCGTGACACTGAGTGTTGCGATCTCATTACCAGTCACGAAAAAAGACAAAAAGGAAAAAAAAAATTTTTATAGGGAAGATACTGTTTCTCTTCTGGTACTAATTTTGTTCTGGAAATAATTTTGTATGATGCATTTTCATTAGATCAAGAAAATCACTCATTTATCCAAGAGGGAGGAAAAAAATTATAGCCTTTTTATTCTCTAATTTCTTATATGCTGAGTTTCTAAATTTAGTCTTGTTAAATTACTTTCCACTAAAGAAAACATTTCTTCTGTCTATTCTTTTTATCATTTATGTTTATAGAAGACTATAAATCAAAAAGGAAAATGCTGCCTGATAAGAGAAGACTGATAGCTAACAGTTATTGAGTACCTACTGTATGGTAGGACTTAAACACTGTACGAGTATTAACTCATTTAGTCCTCCCAACAGTCCTAGCAAGTATAGGTACTATTATTATCCTGGTTTGTCAGATGGGTAGAACTCAATCTGAGACGCTAAATAACTTGTTTCTAGACACACAGTAAGCTGCAGAGCAAGGATTTAACACAGCCTTCAAAACTCACACTTTTAACCAGTACACAACACTCAGAACAGAATTGTAAACTTTTTTAGCTTTAAACATAAAGCTACTTATAAAAGAACCTTTTAAAGAATGCTATTGTAAAGAAGGGAGGACTTGCCTTGCTATTTATCAAGACCTACCATAAAGCTATGGTAATTAAAATTATGTGGTACTGGGTCAGGGATAGACAAATAGCATGGAATATATGCAAGGTTGGCATTATCAGAGATGATATTGCCAATAGTGAGAGAAGAGTGGTGCTGGGGAAGTTGGCCCTTCATGTGAAAAAGTAAAAATTAGATCTTTCACTTTGTTAAAAAAAATTCAGTTGCAAAATGAATTAAAGACCTAAATATGAAAAGTAAATGTGAAGCTCTTAGACGAAAACATAGTAAAATATCTTTATGATAGATATCAGGGTAGGAAAAGATTTCTTTAAAAAGACTCATGAGCTTAAGTTATGCAGGAAAAGATTGATGTATTTAACTACTGTAAAACTTACAAATGTCTATATGACAAAATCAGAATGAAATATCAATCTCCAAATTGACAGAAGACATTTACTACCCCCATGACTGATAAAGGATTAGAATCCAGGTTCATGAAGAACTTCTACATATTTACAAGAAAATAATTCAGTACAGAAGTGTATGAAGGATAGGGACTGCCATGTCACAGAGAAAATCCCAAATTTTCAAAAACATTAAAAATGATTTGGAAAAAATCAATTAGTCCTATACACTGTATCTATATAATCACTTTGGAAACAATTTGGCAACTTTAGTAAAATTCAGTGTGGGTATACCCTATATGATTCTGGTGTCACATAGAGAATTCTTATCTCTGGGAATAAGGAGACATGAACCAGAGTGTTCATTGTAGCAGTTTGTACTAGTGAATTGATAAACTGATTCATTTATGAAATGAATACTGAAAGTAATTAAAATTAATGATCTAGATCTATTTGTGACAATGCAAATAATTTTTAAAACATAATGTTGAGTAACAGGAACAAGTTACAAAAGATACATACAATATGATAGATTTGAATAAAATCTTAAAGTATTTATTTCTGTACTGGGAATAGAAGGAGAGATGGGATAATATTTTATTTACCTCTCTAAAAAAACTAAAGCAAATATAACAAAATTTTAATATCTGTTTAAACTTATAGATAGTATGTCTGATTTTTTTTTAAATTTTAAATGTTTTAAATTTCTTGATGTAAAGTAAATAATTTTTTTCCCCAGATTCCTTCTTTAGTCATGGTAACAGTTTTCATGGTGCAGGTGGCCGTGGCAACAAGTTTGCCCAAATGCGTTACAGTTTAAGACTCCTAAGAGCCATGGTCTACCTTGAAGATGAGACTGTAAACATAGATCTTTGTGAAAAGGGAGCAATTCAGCAACTCATAGGTAAAATATAACATGGTAGTTTACCGATAAAAGTGGAACATTTTAATACTAGAGGTTTTGTTTGAAATGTTTTTCTACAAATTTATTTTGTTTTTATGCCTAAGAAACTCCTGAATATTTTCTTGATTCTTGTTTCATATTGTTGCTATAAATCAGTTTGTATTCTTATTAAAACATCATAATCACTAATCCTTTAAACATCTGTTTTCTCAGTTCAGATACCATTTTTTATTTAAGATTATCTTTTTTTTAATGTGCTGTTATGATTCATTCTTCTAGTATTAAGGCCTTTTGAAGCCATTTTAAAAGAGGACATTACACTTTCCAATGCATCTGACATACCTGAACACTGGTACCTTGTTGTATACAGAAATGAATATAGGAGTTTCTTTTCTGATAGGAAAAATCAGAATATCCTTGATTTTCAACTTACAATCGATTATGCTGAGTCAACTTATCCCCTAAAATAGGTACATGTAAGTCCAGTGTAAAATTTAGAACCCCTAAACAAAAACTGCTTTACCTTTTATTATTTAAAAAAAAAAAAAGTCATCCAGTCCTCACCTTTCCTGACTTTGAAAGTAAGAGCTATTTCAGTCATTCATATTCACTGATTGCTTCATGAGTAAATGATATAACCTGTTGGATGTCAATTAGTTACAAATGCCTACTCAAAACTTTTCTTCCTGTCGAGTTAAACTGCCTTCTCTTCCATCATTTGTGTAGTGGGATGGTACCCTCCAATAATAATAATAATAATAGTAAGGAAAAAGAAGTATATTGAAAAGGGAGCTAGGCAAAAGCATTTACTTTCTTGCCAGGTTTGCTTCGGATGACCAAACCTGAAAGTACATTTTATCACTCCCGTGCACTTTCCATTGCACAAAACTTAGTCTTAAGGACCCAGTCTAACTACAGGAGATTCAGGAAATACAATCTCCCATATTTCCAGGAAGAAGACTTAATCCTATCTGGGGCAGGGGAATAGGGTAGGGAAAGGGAAAACAAATAGCAAGAGTTCTTCTATTCTTAGGACCTTTTCACCCTAATTTCCGGAAAGAAGTTGATCTTTATTACGTGAGTTCATGGAGTCAGAGGTCTTGTGTTACTGAATCTAACAAAGCTTTATAGTAGTAACATGCTCAATAGTCACTTCATTGTAAATGTTTATACACTTTCTGAGTGGGCACTGGGTTTTACAAACATGTATAGATAGAGCAGGATACTGGGGACATTGTCCTTGATAAGAACAAAAGAGAATATGTATATCATAGAAAGATAGCATTTGTTACCCTGCACCATCAATTAGGCCCTTAATGAGTAGAATAGAGAGTAAATGTCACAGAAACTAATAGGCATGGATTGTTTTCAAGATTGGGCAGTCTTAATAGGAGCCTGTGAAGGTAAGGGTGGTTTCAAGAGGGATAAGAAAAGGAATGGCCTTTCAGTCAAGGGAACAGCATGAGCAATCATGGTGTTAAAATATGTATGATGATGTTTTCAGAGCTAGTTTAAGTGGAGCCCAAGTTTTATGAAGACAAATGATGTGAAATATTTTAATGGTATAGTCAGAGACCGAGCTGGAAAGAATTGAGTGGCAGGCAACAGAGTTTGAACTTCATCCTCTTTAGGCATGGGGAGCCATCATCAGGGGTTTTGATCAGAGATTATGTGTACAATGCTGTTTTAGGAAGGAGAATCAAAGAAATAGAATGATTTAGAACAGAACAAAGAGGTAAAGGCAGGAAGTTAAAGGATACTTAAACATGGAGAAAATAATTCAGTATTAATGTACTATGTGTCACAGATGGAGGGAACGATACATGCCTGCACCCAGGTAGGAAGGAGAATGAGATGATCTGGAAAGGAGAAGCAGACCTGTGGCCAGCCAGGTTGGATTCCTAGAAGATGCTCCTGATAAGGAACACAGGCTTTGTCCATGGCATGACCCTGCACGGGGCCTTCAGCAGGCCAACTGACCTCCCTAGGGTCTGATCCCTCACCTGTAATTCATCCTAACAGGACCAAGAATAGTCCCTCAGAGCCAGCTATTGAAATAGGCTGTGATTTCCATGGCCCTTGTACTTTAGAACATAGCTCCATACCTTTCTGCTAATGCCACTGACCCCTTTAACAGAGGAAAAATAACTTTTATTCCTTATTTAAAGCTTAAAGGAAAATTCTTTTTGAGGCAAAATTTTATTGTGAATATCATTTCATCACTGTTAGTGGCTGTAAGTCCTTTTCAATTTTGATTAGAAGCCAGGGAGGGATTTTAAAGCACATGGAATACTGCTACTTAAAGTTGCTGAAGACACCTTCGGGTAGACGTGAGAAGATACAGAAACAATAGGAATTAAAATAAAACAAATAAATAAATGGGAAAAAAAGGAAGAAAAGAAATAACAGAAAGGTCTTCCACCTCTGCTTAAAATTGGCACTGTTAACTGTGAGGAAAGAAAAAGCTGAGGCGCACTACATACAGTCAGGCATTTTGGTCATATTTACAAAGGCACTCATCTCTGCCTCATGAAACTCTGCATATTTTAAAACACAGTTTGCTGGGCAAAGTATCCATTTGGTATCATCCTTTAATGATACCCTATTAATTCTGAACTAGAATTTCTGTGTATATGGGACTACTGATTGTATTGAGAAATTCTATATATGTGGGGCTATATATGTATATATACATAAATTCTATATATGTGGAACTACTCGTTGTATTGAAAGCTCAAGGAATCCATTTATCATCCTCTATCCACAGCTTCTAGGTTACTATTGAATGAAAATAGCCCCTTCTAAAATAGTTTCTCTAGCTGGAGAAATTTTTAGAAGAGTTTTCTAAATAGTAATTGATCAAAATAAAAATACAGTGTTTAATAGCTATATTCCTTAAATTTTTTCATACCAGGAATCTTTAAAAATATGCTAAGCAGGACTAATGAAAAGGAAGAGGCCATTGTTTTGGAAATCCAGTCTGATATATTACTTATCTTATCTGGTCTTTGTGAACATCATATTCAAAGAAAGGTATGTATGCCTGTGAATCAAAGTTTTGTTGAAAAGTTCCAATCACCTAACACTATGAACTTTGTGTAGAAAGTGCCTGTAAATGTTGTTAATTCAATATTCTTTTTTTATAATTATATATAGTAAAATGTACAGATCTTAGATATATAATTTGATAGGGTTTTTTTTTGTTTGTTTGTTTTTTGTGATTGGTAAGGGGATCACAACCCTTGGCTTGGTGTCGCCCCCACTGCACTCAGCCAGTGAGCACACCAGCCATCCCTATGTAGGATCCGAACCTGCAGTGGCGCTCCCAGTGCTGCACTCTCCCGGGTGAGCCACGGGGTTGGCCCTAATTTGATAGGTTTTGATGAGTGTATACATCCATTTAACCAGTACCTCAACTAAAACATAGAATACGCCATCTCCCTATAAAATTTCCTCATCCCCTTAGCAGCCACCTCCCATCCACCTCCAGGCAACCACTATTATGATCTCTATCCCTTTAGATTGGTTTTGCCAATCTTTATATGAATGGTATCACACAGTATTTATTCTTTTATGTCTGGTTTCTGTCATCCAGCATCATATTTCTGAAATATATCCATGTTGTTGCATGTATCAATAGTTCATTACTTTTTATTGCTGAGTAGTATTCCGTTGTGTGAATATACTGAGATTTGTTTAGCCATTCCACTATTGATAGGAACTTCAGTTGTTTCCATTGGGCCTATTTGGAATAAAGCTTCAACGAACCTTCTTGTACCAGAGTTTTCATGGACATAATGTTTCCATTTCTCTTGAGTGAATACTTAGGAGTAGAATTGATGGATCATAAAGGAGGTATATATTTATCTTTATAAGAAACTGCCAAACAGTTTTCCAAAGTGGACTGTACCATTATAAATGTTGCTTGGAGTTTGAATTGCATTCATACCTAAAACTAAAAGTTAGAACAAAAGCTTAATTTTCTTCAATCTTTTTTTAGCTGCATAGTAAACTCCAAGTCTCAGCAATTGATAATTTAAATAGCAAGAGACAGAATTGGAAAGATAAAAACAACAACAACAAAAAAAAGGATGAAGGTTTTAATAGACAGGTTTTAGGGAGAGGCAACAGGAATAATGGATACTTAGTTTTAAGCTTTGGTGCAACTTCTCCTTAAATTCTACCACCATGTGCCTGTGCTCTTCTGGAAAAATAATCATAATCTTGCTTACTGGGAGACAACTGAACAACAATGCAATGAAAAAGGTAATTGGTAAGATAAAAATATTAAGTGCTAATAACTTTATATAAATTATTAAAGGTTTTAACTACCATTTATGTACTTATTTTTCTCTTGGATTCACTAAGAAATCTTCCATGATAGTTATTAATATCTCGTAGTCATTGGAAGAAAATTATGGGGCAAGTCTTATGGCTTATTTTTTCTTTTTTAGAGAAAGAGAAAGGGAAAGAACAAAAAGTCTAAAGGTACATTAAGCTGGCGTGTTGATTGATGCCTTCTCTTCAACTGATTGGCTTTACAATAATTTGTCTTAAATTCCTGAGAATGAGTACAAATTTTTAAAAATTATATTAAAAATATCATTTTCCAAACAATATCTCTGGTAGAAAATAGTTTTAGGGGACAGGATGAAGTGGAGAAGAAAGGAACTATTTATTTCAAGAAATAATTTCAGACAAATCTCTTAAACAGGAAATTTTTGGAACTGATGGAGTAGATATAGTTCTTCATGTAATGAAAACAGACCCCAGGAAGTTACAGAGTGGCTTAGGCTATAATGTACTTCTCTTTAGTACATTGGACAGCATTTGGTGAGTATTACTGCAACCAAGTTAGGTAGAATCACAGTATAAGAAAGTGACCTGTGCAGCTATATACATCAGTTTTCTTCCCTCAGAACTACACCAGAAAGATAACTCTCTCTATGCCTTTTTCTTTTAGATAGTCCAAAAATAATACCAAATGTCCTTTGTAAAGTAATCTTATCTGTCACTCAAATACAGAATCACTCTTATACCTAAATTTAAATTCTTGTTTTTGTGATTTAAACACATTTCACATTGGCCTGGTTTAGGAAAAACACAAGCATCCACTATTACTCCCACAGTATTCTTATACTGGAAGATTGTTGAATTCCTCATTCATCTTCTCTTCAAGGAGTTGAAAACCAATTGATCAGGCATTTCCTAATCAATATTGTTTCCCAAACTTTTTAATATTCCTAAGGGCAAAACTACTGCTTTTCTTAAGCATTAACTGACCAAATTTTGTCTTGTGGAAAATTACTTGAATTCCTTATGTCATTAAACTCAACACATTTCTTTTGTTCTATTGGGGTCTAATTTATGAGAGACATATTGCAACACATTTAGTAACAAAACTCTGATGAATATTACTTTCCATAAGATCAAGTAACTAGATTTGCACACTGCAAATTCTCTGTTTAAATGAGAGCTAGACTATTCAGCTCTCATCCAAATACGTATAACAATGGAGCTACAGCCATCTAGTTTGATTTTTACCTCAGAGAAGAGAGGCATATAGTGATAATATGATAATCTGATATTTTTTTAAGTTTCAATGGCAAACTCTTATTGACCAAAAGTCTGTATTAAGCATAATTAAAAATTCAGAGGTGAGTATTGATGAGTACTGCCTGTACTATTGAGCAATATATTGGAATTCAGAAGTTGCTGCAGAAAATGTCTTAATGTCTCCTAATCCCTTCTTTATTTAATATTTCACAATCATACTAAGATAAAAATTAATAGATAATGGCTTTATTTATATGTCTTTTGTTATAACACAATTTCAAATCTTTTGGGTAAGAGGTAAGGTAGAAGTAACAAATAAGTAAATGAAGTATACTGTAAATAAGTGAAGTCTATTGTATTTTTACCAAGTCCATACCTTATAGCATTCCAATTTGCTACAGAAAATGCCTCTAGCAGATGTCAGAGTAGAGTTTCCTCTCCTGTTCCTGATTTGGTTTAAAATAGATTTTTAAAAATCCTAGGCATTCAGAATTACTATTTTATTAACAAATACATAATTATTTTTCTGTTACTACTAAAAATAATTAGTCCAGGGTCGTCACTTACATCCTTATAGTTGGCTTGTGTTTTTAAAATGCATTTTCCAAATACTTTTTTTTTAATGTGTATATAATCTTAGGTTTAATTTTTATTGAAATACAATATACATGACAAAACATAAATTATGCATGTATTATAACATATTATCAAAAGATTACACAAAATATACCCGTGCAGCCACCATCCTCATCAAGGTACAAGCCTTCCTTATCCCCCTTTCATCTTAAATCCCCCCTTTCCTCCCTAAGTTTAACCATCCTGATTTCTAATACTATGGATCAATTTCATCTGTTTTTGAATTAGAGAAATCATATAGTATATATTCTTTTGTATCTGATTTCTGTTTTCATATTTGTTGAGTATAGCACTTGTTTGAATTTTTGTTTTCATGTTTGAGTTTTCTCATTTTCAGTGCAGTGTGTTATTCCATTATATGAACATACCACAAGTTATCCACTCTATTGATGAGAATTTGCCTTATTTTAGTTTGGGACAATTATGACTAAAACTGTAATAAATATTTTTGTGCTTGTCTTTTATTCTACATGTGTACATATTTCTGTTGAGTATATACCTAGAGGTAAAAATGCCAGATCACAGGATATCTGTTCAGCTTTAGGAAATTTCAGCCAAAATTTTTTCCGAAGTAGTTATATCAATTACACCTTTCCTAGTACTGTGGGGATATCTCATTGCTCCACACCCTTACCAACACATTGCATTGTCAGTATTTTTAATTATAGTTATTCTTGTGGACTTGTACTAGTGTCTCTTTGTAGTTTTAGTTTTCATATCCCTGTTACTAATAAGTTTATTCACCACTTGGATAGCCTTTTTTGTGATGTGCCTATTCAAGTCTCTTGCTCACTTTTCTATTAGATTTTTTTATGGAGATTTTTTTATGGACCTGGTCTTTTTTTATGGAGTTCTTTGTATATCCTGGACATGAGCCCTTTTCTGTTATGTGTTTGCCAAATATATTCTGCCAGGACCAGGGAGAGCCAATGGTGTAGGTCCAGTCTGAGACTGAAGGCCTGAGGACCAAGAGGAGAGCTGAAAGTCTAAGTACCAGTCTGGAAGCTGGCAGGCTTGAGACCCAAGAGAGTCAAATTTTTGTTTGAGTCTGAAGGCTTGAGTCCCAGCTCGGCAGTCAGGCAGAGAAGTTACCCCTTACTCAGCCTTTTTGTTGCATTCAGATCTTCAGTTGACTGGGTAAGTCCCACCCATATTAGGAAAGGCAATCTGCTTTACTCAGTCTACTGATTCGCATGTTAATCTCATTCAGAAAAACCCTCAAAGACTCACCCAGAATAATGTTTGGCCAAATGTCTGGCTACCCCAGAGGTGCTACATAACCTACAACTATCTGAATGGGAGGGGCCAAGCTAATGGCCTTTTATGCACCAACCTTCTCCCCATTCTTACCTCCAACCCACAACCACCGTCATGAAACAGACAATAGAAAAAAGGATCCCTTTTTTTCAAGTGGGAGCCATGTTTAGGAAAGAGACACAGGAAGCTGACACCAGCGGTCTTGCAGTGCCTGGGAGGAACAGAGGTTAGCCTCTGTTACTATTGACCACCTCCACCACTACCACCAGCAGCAGTTTGTTCAGCCCATATTTTCTGCTGGGGAAAACAATGTAAGTAGCCCTTCAACTTCAGTCTTTTGTTGCATGTGAGCTGTACAGGCCTAAGCAGTAGGCACTTTAGCAAATGATCTCAACTGCGAACTTGAGATATAAAATCAAGAATTATCAAATGTTTGAGGTGCACCAACACTGTGAAAGAGTGACAATAAATGGATAAACGTTGAAGAAATAGTTACAAGAGCAACCAGAGGAGATCTTTAAGAAAAGTTAATATTATGAAAGCAAAGGAAAATACTGCATTTGCAGAAAAGAAATAGGCATTTATGAAAAAGGGTTAATTGACATTGATTTAAAATGGTTGAAATTAAACTATACTGATAAAGTTTCTTCAAAGTTCTACTTTTTAAAATAAAAACATTAGCTATGTGGTTTATGGAAATGAAGAAAAATATTCTTTGAAAATGCCTTGACAGAAAGCTCTACAAATTGAGTTTAACAATAAGTGTTTGTCAAATGAATAACTTCCTTTTAATTTAAGGTGCTGCATTTTGGGATGTTATCCCTCTGAGGATTACTTTCTTGAAAAGGAAGGCATTTTTCTCCTTTTGGATTTATTGGCAGTAAGTATGTCTAAAACAATTGTAAGACAAAAGATAACTAAGTCTTTATTAACCTTTTCTAAACTTAGTACCAGACAACACTATTCTGTGAATAAATGTGCCCCCAAATCATGTTCAAATGTCTTTTTAAAACAAAATCTCTCCTGGAGATTCATAATATGCTAGCATATTAAAGGCTCTGAAAATTCCTCCAGTTAAAACATCACCTTACTTAGGTTAGTGTTTCCAAATACACATAAGGAGAGAATTTGTTTTTTCTTTGTACTCCATCAACCTGAAGTTTGCAAAGAGCTAGATGATAGCAAAACCCATAGTCATTTGTTAAAAACTTCTAGCTTCTTCCCCTAATGTTAAAAACTAAGGGCCACATTAGACAAGGAGCAAAAATAAGCATTTTTAAAGACCAGTGTATAGTTTGGAGGAAAAGTTAAAAAGTTTATTGTATCATGAGCCACCATTTTGCAGAATGAGCAGGAGAGACTATACTAACACCTTTCAGCAAAGACAGTCACCATCTAGTAGCTGTGAAGGATGTAACTCCCCTGCTAGCTTCAATTCTAAGTGTGATCCACAGTCTAGATGGTATGGGAGAAAAAGTATAATTCTGTTTCAATAAAACTTTAAGAGGTATTCTCACACAGAGTTCTGGCCGTGTCATTCTCTATGATTGCCACCATTCTTGATTTTTAAACAGAATAACAAGTCTACTTTGATTTAGAAAAGGTGCTTAAATCTTTTGTGTTCCTTCACCTCTCTGAAAGAAAATTAGTCAATATCTCCATTTTCAATTTCTTTGGCTATACAACAGGGAAAACAACAGTATATACCTCATTGCACTATTGGAGGGATTAAATGAGTGACACATTATTGCTATGTATTTGCTATTATGAATATATTTAATGTGGGTTGAACCAATCAAGTTAATTAGAAATATTCTTTAACAAAGTTTTTATGTCAACTTTAACCTTTGATATTTGCCTCTTTCTCCTGAAAGTGAAGTACAGGAATTTAAAAACTTACTTCATTAAGAGTTCTACTTAATACAATTCTGCTAAAGATTCAGTATGGAATAATAATAATTTCTAATAATGGTTAAATATTATTGAGAGCTTACTATGTGCCAAGTAGTCTCATATGTATAACTCATAATAACCCTTTGCTGGTAATACTCATCTTTCATCTTATAAAAGGAAACTGATAATGTTTGCAATTCAAACAAGTTTACATCTTTCGTAATGTTCTAATAGCAATATTCTGTAAGAGTTAATCAACAAAAAATATTTCTCATAGAAAAATTACTGTATGAAGGCTGTTGCTCTGGGTGGAATTTTCTATACCTAAATTTTGGTTTGCTAAAAACTAGTTGTAGCAAAATTAAGGAAACATGTTAGATTATAAGAGAATTTCTCTTGAATGCTTAAATACTCTATGAATGCTGATTGTCAAAAAATAAAATTACATCTCATTTTGTTTTATTTTATGTGACTGTCACTTTCAGTTATCATCAGTTATTCTCTTAATAACAAAGTAGTGATTATAGCTATTATGAATCTTTACAAACATTAATAAAATATGTAAATTGGAAAGATCCTGTAATTACCGTGAACTGTGAATAGCACTGTTGACCTTGCTCCACTTAAAATAAATGTCTTCACTTATTTTTACAAATCTCCCTTTTCTGACTCAACCAAATCAATTACATTTTTGGTCATGAGATATGTTCATGACAACTTCAGAATTATACTAAATCTTTTCCTTTTAATTCTTTTTAATTTCTAATGTTTGAAAACGTACTCATTACAATAGGTATCTATTTTAACAGGAGATTGTCCTCGATTACTCTTAGACTTTGAGTTTTAAAAAAACTTACTGATAATAGTGTTTGTCTTTTTTTTTTAAGGTAATAATTCATAATATTTATTGCAACATTTTTCCTTTTCTGTTTCCTTGCTAAAGTTGAACCAAAAAAAATTCTGTAATCTAATACTTGGAATAATGGTTGAATTTTGTGATAATCCCAAAACTGCAGCTCATGTAAATGCTTGGCGAGGGAAGAAGGATCAGACAGCTGCTAGTCTTTTAATTAAATTGTGGAGAAAGGAAGAAAGAGAGCTAGGAGTAAAACGTGATAAAAATGGGAAAATCATTGGTAAGTGTATTTAAAAGGGGATTTTTGAAAGGTACTAGCAAAGTATGAACATTTTTACCCATTTGTCTAAAGTTCTTTTCACAATGGTTTGAAAAACATCGTACATTCTGAATGATTGGAAGAAAACTAAGTAAAGCATATTATTATAGAATATTTTCAAGAAATGATATTTGATTATACTGTTTAACTTAAAAAATTAACAGTACTTTCTGAAGAAGTTTCTTTGGGTCGCCTGCTTTCACAAATAGATTCAGTAATATTTCATTTACCAGTAAAATTTGGGGATGTAAATAGAATGCTTGAAAATAATTTTTATAGTATTTTGTGCGTTTGTTTGTTAATGTTTATGCAATTTACTTTTTACATGAAGATATTGCTTTCTAAATAAAAGTAAACCTCTGTTCATAAATTTTAATTACTAGATTCTAAATTAATGAGATTTACAGATTCAGAATTTATAGTTAATTTACATATTCTGTGATGTTACATTACAGTTTCTAAAACTTTAAAGATTCTTATAGTTTCATCTGAACTGTTAGTATTGTTTATGCTTAAATGCAAATATTTCCCCTTCTGATGATTTCTAGCTTTAATCTATTTTTATTATTTCTGAGTTTTGATCTATAACATCATAAAATATTTCATATTTATAGCATAATATAAAGAAATCAAAAGCAAACGAGGTTACATCGTTAAACTGACATTATTCAATTTCTGGACCTTAAAACTTTTAAAGTTATTTACATAAAAGTTTCACTTTTAAAAAGTAATTTTGTGAAATTTTTGTATTTTACAGAAATAACAAAAAAGAAAGCTTTCAGTTTTGCCACAAAGTGAGGAAGAAATTACTGATTATTTACGCTTTCAAAAGAATAACCATGTACAAGGCACTATTTTACTGTTATAATAACCTTATATATTTTGTTCTATAGACTAAAGTCTCAAAACTAAGAATTTATTTACTACAGTTTTTATCTGTTTCTTCTATGTTCTCATGATATACAATGATTAGATACAAAGAAACCTCTATTTACTAGTTTTCAAGAAGAGCAAAAAATCATGCCACTGCCTGCTAACTGCCCAACTATTGCAGTTATGGATGTTGCCGAGAATATCAGAGCAAAAATTTATGCTGTATTGGGCAAACTAGGTAAGAAGCTGCTTCTCAAATTCATAAGAGCCTCTCTGTTTTGCTAAGCTTGCACATTGATTTTGCTTTGGAATTCAATTTTCAAACATGTTGAACAAAAAGTTCATCATGGAGTTCAATAAAAAGTTATGATGAACAGATAAATCCTTATTCCATTGT
Source organism: Galeopterus variegatus (assembly GCF_000696425.1). Classification (NCBI taxonomy): domain Eukaryota; kingdom Metazoa; phylum Chordata; class Mammalia; order Dermoptera; family Cynocephalidae; genus Galeopterus; species Galeopterus variegatus. The sequence goes on along the minus strand of NW_007729750.1, from coordinate 28,089 downwards.
TACCCTAATGTCCAGGCTGTACCCCTGACCAATTAAATCAGAACCTCTGAGTGTGGGGCCCAGGCATCAGTATTTTTTAAGTCTCTCCAAACAATTCCAGTGTGCATCCAGGATTAAGGGCTGTTAGTTTACGTTTTTAGGTATAAACACTAGCATTCTAAATCAACTGAGTTTTTTTTTAAGTTCTTGTGTCCTATTAAGGAAAAAGTCCTCAAACACTTCAGTTTCTGTAGGTAAGATATCATTGTCTGACCACAACACAGAAAGAAAGATTCCTCTTCTAATGACTTAATAAGGATGACCCGGCAGAGGTTTGCTATAGGAAGCCAGACACTCACGGAAATAACTTTCATAAATCAAGATGAAATCAAAAGTTACTATTTGCATTTGTTTTTATGATAGATATGAGTATATGCCTCTTGGAATCACTTGCTTTGTTAAAGTAATTCTCTCTTTATAAAATTTGTTTAGATTTTGAAAATTTACCAGGACTATCTGCTGAAGATTTTGTCACCCTCTGCATCATACATAGATATCTTGATTTTAAAGTAAGTACCTTTTCAATAATCTTGTTATTAAAATCTAGTATGGCAGAAAATCACTCGAGAAATAAAAGATCTATTCATAGTTGTGAGCAATCATCCACATATTGCGTAGTTCTTGTTTTCCATTTTGTATCTGATTCTGTTAAAGAAGCATATCACTAATTGATTGAGTATTTTTCATGGCATAAGATTTTATCCAAATATTAGTTTATAAAAGAAGATAGATGTAACTGACACAGAGCTATTCAGAAGCCTAAAAGAATTTTTTAAATGTAATTTTTTCCCTTTGGAGAGCATTAGGAGCTAAATTTAAATAAATTAAACAATTAAAATGAATGACTAATGCTTATTAAAGTATTATTTTTATCATTAATTATGTTATGATCAAACTCAATTAAAAGATATTAGGTTGCTTACCTTGCTAGTTATATTTTTGTCCATAAATAAATTCTTTTGAAGTTTCAGAAAAGTCTATTTAAGTAGACACTCTCCTTCTACTAATATCAGTACTATGTATTTGAACGTAGTAAATGAATAAACCTCTATTCTCAAATGAAAACAAAGCTGAATTTTATCCCTATCCTAGATATATAAATTTTCCTTAATTTAAAAATACTCAAGCACATTAATTTCTAGACAACCCAGGATATGACATGGAGCTATTAGCATGATGAAACCATGCAGTTAGAAATTTGAGATTCAATTATAATTTGCCTTAACTAGAACAAGTTCATCTTTACCTAATCTTCAATATAGGGCTTTAAGGAGGAAAGCAGCAATACTTCAGAAAGGTGAGATTTAAACAGCAGTTTCTTCAGCTGTGAAAACAATAGTAACAATAAACCTGAGGGCAGTGGTGAAGGCAGTGCACCAGGCATACATAGTGGAGCCTCACCAACATACACCTTATCATTGAAGAATCATTTCCAGTGCTCTTAACTTATTCCCAAGAAGTAAGTTTGGAAAAGCTTAAATGTTAACAGAAGTGATCACCCACACAAAGCATTATCTGAAATGGTATCATTTATTTTTGGATAGTTTAATTTTGTTAAACTTTCTTATAACAGATTGGAGAAATATGGAATGAAATATGTGAGGAAATAAAATTGGAAAAGTTAAGACCAGTCACTACAGATAAAAAATTTTTGGAATCTATTACAACAGCATCAGAAAATATTGGAAAGATGGTTGTTTCTCTTCAAAGTGAGATGATTGAAAGCCAAGCACGCCAAGATGTGCAAAATGAACAAAAAGTATATGCAAAAGTAAGCCACAGATACTATCGAGGCACAAGATATTAATTTCAATGTATAAAATAGTTGAAGTTATCCATAGGATATATTTGTCTTACTTGTGAATGTTTCACTCTTGAGTTATTTTGTGGGTTTGTTTTTTTTTTTCTTATAGTTATTTTCAGTGTCTTCATGCATTTTTAAAAGAAATCCATGGAGTTAGGACCTTGAGATTAAATTACAATATTCATTGTTGTTTTATGGCATTGTAATTTGATTTTTACAGTCTTAGATTTTTAAAAGGTAAAGCGATACCTGAGACACTTCGATTTTTTGAAATGCCAAACAGGGTTGCAAAAATTGTGGTCTATCTAAATGTATACATTTAACAAATTCTATCTGACAAATGGTATATTTCTGTAACTACATGCCTAACTTCATTGAGAGATAAAATTGGCCCCTATTTTTCATTCCGTGATAGGCCCATACTGGTATGCCAACCACAGGCATATTGATCAATCAGCTTCATTTTCACCTCAGTGCCAAAACACTTACTATAAGCATTCTGTAAATCCAGAGATAAACTGGTCTCTGACCTTAGCTAATCAAAGAGCCTATCAGGAAAATATCAGCCATTTTCCTAAAACTTTATACAGGTGCGAAACAAAATGCATCATTTATTTTTGAGCAAATAGGTTAACTAGGTATTTAATTAACTTGTCCACAGGTACAAGGATGATGTGGATTCTCCACTTCAGTTTTGTGATCCTTTATGACTACAATTAAATATTTAAAACTCTTTAAGGTGATTTCCAAAGTATTTTCTATTGCCTATTCATTTCACATAGACTATTAAATGTTTACATCTTCTGTGTGCATCTACTTATGAATTCTATTCCATTCCTTGAAAGTTTTGCTTGCTAAGAGTATTTATTGCATGGGTGCTGCCATTTAATCCATTTGTTTGAAGTAGGGCAGCACAATTAGAACTTCTGCTGACTCTTTTATCTTTAGTTCCGTCAAATGTCTGCTGTGTTGACTATTGTTGATTTGCTGATTATTGTTGGTTTGTAATAGTTCTGACCCACTTGTTTTTTAGCAATTGTTTAATTAAATATTCTTAGATTCATAATTCAAGCTTAATATGGTATGTTAATGCCAACCATGTATCCTCTGATTGTATATTTAGTGAATAGCCTGTTGAGAACAATAGACTTTGCAGTTTGTTAATAGTTACCTCCCCACTGTGCATCACCACAAACTCAGCACACTCACAAAATTGCTTGTCTTGCTGCAGTCATACGTTAGGAGTACTTTTACCAATACAATTTTGTATAAACTATTATCAGTGGCCAGCAGGAATCTCTTTTCATTTTCTCTTGTGAATTTGCTGTTAAATTATTTAAGTAGCTTGTTCTGGATTATAATCTGTCTTCACAAGTGGGAATTATGTAAAACAATTAGTCTTGCTGAGAATGATTATTGTCATAAAAATAGCAGTTTTGCATTACATTTCATGGAAAGCAGTTCAAACCTTAGCTACATAATGATCAAAAGGTTGACTACTGTAATCCTTTTGCTGGTCAGCATTAAAATTTACCTTAGCAAAAGGTAGGTGCTTCCTAATTGGTAAAGGGCCACAAAAAAATGATTACATTGTATAATGTTGAATATACTAATTATCCTGATTTCAGCATCGCATATTGCACATAGGTATTGATATTCAACACTGTACCCCACAGGTACGTACAATTGATTATGTTTCAATAAATTTTTTTTAAAAAGAATAAAATTTTTCAAGCCCTTTGGCATTCTTTCATGGAAACTGAAACTCTTAATTCTTTCTCATTTCAGATTCAAGCCACACATAAGCAAAGAGAACTGGGTAATAAATCATGGGAAAATTTCTTGGCTAGAACATCAAATGCTAAAATGTTAAAGGTAGGATTTTTTAAATATTACAGTATCTACAACAAATAACCAATTCTTACAGACAGACTTTTTAAGGAATGAATATTCATTTTATTCACTTTTTTTCTCATGACCTTTCTGTAGAATACTAACATTATTAGATCCTCATATGCAATTTAGCACGATAATTGTAACTGCATTTTCACAGTTACAAGAATATGTCACTTTGAGTTTCATTTGGTTTAGCAGAGGAAAGCAAGGGTGGTGTTCTTGGCCTACGTAAAGTAGGAGATGATGGTTAGCCAGGAAGGGGCAGGGGAAACATGCCCTGCTTTCCATTCTGAACTTTCTTATTCATTGATTTCTTTTCTGTAAGAAGCAGAGTGAGGAAAAAAAAAAAAGCAACTATCCCGTATTACCTTCTCTCCCAAACGTTCTTCCTCTTTGTGATCACCAACAGAAATATATTAAAGCTTAAATGGGAATTTGGGATAAATAACCCTTTGGAAAAAATGTGATAAGTTGCTTCAGCTATGCACTAGAAACTAATCTAAAAAGTGTATAATGCTAATTGTTGACTTAAAATATGTGAGAAGCACAATAAATTTCCAAAATTTCATTACTTTTCCCCATCTTTTCCATTAACACCCTAGATGTACTTTTACCTGTTACAATTCTTCCTCTATATATGAAATTGTTAAATGTTGAGTTAGTCCATGAAAATAGTTGAACCATATTAAGGTAGAAAAACCAAAGTTAAGAACAAGCTCACTAAAGGTACCAAGTATCCCCCTATTCACTAAAAGTTCTTCCCTACTCTACTTAACAAAATATCCACATAATTGCCTGTATTTTTAAAGAATAGTTAATGAAAATCAGCTTCTTCCCTACAGATCATTTGTTACCTCACATTTTACCTGCTTAGTGCCTCAGATATTGAGCTTGAATATAACTGCAGCAAATTATATAATTTATATTATCCTGAATGTTTACATTTAAGTATATAGAATTAGTATTTAATTTATGTAACATATTTTGTAATATGCATCACTTGATATAAATTTAGTAGCTTATTATGTGCTAAAAATTGAACCTGATTTCCTCAGGACCTACTTTACTCCTTGGTCATATATGACCAGTACCTCTGGAAATCTCCAGAATACTTTTAGGTGATTGGTGTCTTCAGTGCACAAAGGATCTAACTTTCCAAGAACTTTCTTCTCAGTCTAAATGAGTAAATGCAGATTCCAGAGCTAACTAATATCCAAAGCATAAGCCAGACACAATTAAATCTATTTTGTATCTTTATTATGAGTGCCATAGTTAATGCTTAAATAATAATTAATATTATTTTCTTTCCAATTTAAAAATCTTCAGAAAGCAAAAAGGCTTCAAGAAAAAGCTATAGAATCCTCTAGATATAAAGAGCAACCACAAAATGCAATATTTCATCAAACAGATATAAAAGGCCTTCACACAACGGTAAGATTATTTTTCTCCATAATTTTTTCTTAATAGATATTAAATTTAGGTGTCCCAAAATGTCATTTCTCTTTTTTTTTTTTTTTTCCTTTTTGCCTTTTTTCGTAACCGGTAACGGGATCACAACCCTCAGTGTCGCACCCGCACCACGCTCAACCAGTGAGTGGACCGGTCTCTATATGGGATCCAAACCCTCCACGGGAGCGCCACACTCTACCGAGTGCGCCACCGGGCTGGCCCCCCAAAATGTCATTTCTGTGGGGTTTTTGTATCATATTTTTTCTTTGTGCTATCCAAATTTCACTTTGTTAAGGAATATTTATCTCCAAGGTACATCCACCCTTGCTCAGTGCTGGTTTAGAGCAGACCCAGCCCTCCAGGATTCCCCCAAAACTGCTACAAACATTATTCAGTATATATCTTTACATGTCTTTGGCAGAAAATATACAGTGCCTCCTTTGGCTGGCAAGGACATCCATGCCATCTGCCAGTGTTTCCAGGTATCTTCTGCTGGACATAATTTTCCCCTGGCTATAAGGCTGATAAGCAATAGAAATATAATTCAGACCCACTTTCCCTGGCTCCAAAGCCCTTATCTTTCTTTTTTTTTTTTTTTTTGTCCTTTTTTTTTGAGACCGGCCGCACCGCGCTCAGCCAGTGAGCGCACCAGCCATCCCTATATAGGATCCGAACCCACGGCAGGAGCGCTGCTGCGCTCCCAGCGCCACACTCTCCCGAGTGCACCACGGGGTCGGCCCAAAAGCCCTTATCTTTCCATTATGCCATGCTGCCTCCTAGTTTCTCATATGTACATTTTGTATCTTTTCCAGAGTAAGCTGAAATATAAATGGGTTTTTCTCTTATTGAAAAATGTTGTAATTGGATTCATATATTTACCTTTTGCTTTTTTAGGTGCCCTCTGGTCGGGTAGTAACAGTGGAAAGCACTCCTGCTCGATTAGTGGGAGGACCTCTGGCTGATACAGATATTGCTCTTAAAAAACTGCCTATTCGAGGAGGAGCCTTGCAGAGGGTAAAAACAGTTAAAACTGTGGATGAGCCAAAAAAGAGTGTTCCTACATAATATACTCTAGAGATATTTTGAAGTAAATTCTGCTTATAATTTTTTAGCTAAATATCTTTATATACAAATATAAAGCAAATAGAATAAATATTTTAGTAAAATAATTATAAAAATAAAAATAAGGACATATAATTTATTTTTATTGGAAACAACATATAATATCAGAAGAGTTGTCATCAATTTCTTTGGAAAGACTACTAATTCTCTTAACTGAAATTGGAAAACATAGTATATCGTTAGGACTCTTTTGGTCACATGTGAACTATTCCAACTAGATTAAGTCAAAAAAACTTTTTTACAAGCTCTGTATCTATCAAATCTAGAAGTAATTTAGACTACAGACATTGTGTGATCTAGGAACTGAAACTATATAGGAGGATCTTCTTTCCTAGTAGCTCCTGGCTTACATTCTCTGAGGTTCATATCCAGCAGAGAAGAGTCTCAACAGTTTTTACAACGGCCTCTGCATCTTGAGACCCCTGATTGGCCACATGCCCATTCCTGAGCCATTCACCATAACTTTGGCCAGATCTGAGTACTGCCTATTCCTGGAGCCAGAAGCAGGCCAACCCTATCCAAAGCATATGGATGGAGTGGGGAATCAGGGTACTGTACTATATCAGAAGTATGTGTGAATACTGGGCAGCAAAATAAACATTAACTGTGCAATAGATATGTTGGTCAAAGTAAAATAAGTTATCTCTGCTATAAAAAGCAACTGTTAGTCATGAGCTAAACAGTAAAAATAAAAAATAAAAATACAGATGATTTTACTCTTGATATTTAAATATGCAAAGCAAACTCTAAAAATACTTCTCTTCTTTAATGGGAAGGGAAAGGGAGAGTGGGGGAAGTGATTTCTCTCCTTTGGTTGTGGAGGTGTCTTGCCAAAGAATAGGAGGTAGATGCCTTAATGCTGGATGTAGAGCAAAGTGTCTGTGTCCCTGGTTGCCATTATGAGATTTCTATCTCCTGTCTTTATTCCTATCAAACCCCTCCTCCAGCCAGGAAGCCACAAAATTGAGTTCTCATCCCGGGCTAGAAGAGACAAGGACCTATTTTCTTAGGAAAATAAACTGGAATTAGAGTCTTGATTCTAGGTCCATAGGATTCCCTCAGCAGTGTACTAGTAAATGTACAACAACCAGCTCTCCACGGGGGAAAAGCCCTGATTTGTAGCATTTGCCAATTTGTGTGGTGTAAATACTCTCACAATGACCAATTTCAAGCTAACAGCAGGATGTCATTTAATGCAGAGTTGGGAAAAGATGCATACATCCCATTTTCATTATTAGGTAAGAGCAGGCTCCATCACCCCACTAGTCTCACTTTCTCCCAGCTCCTCTGTCCTCCTCCTCTTTCTCCCCTAACTCACATTTCTCTAGGAATTTTTCATTATCCTGTCTGTGAGGATAGTAGCATCTTCAATGAGGGGAGAAGCTGCAGCTGTTGTTATTGTTCTTTTTTTTTAATTGAAATGTAATTAATTATACATATTTGTGGGGTACAGAGTTGAATATCAATACCTGTATACAACGCGTGATGATCAAATCAGGATAATTAGCATATTCTGCATTACAAAACGTAATCATTTATCTGTGATGAGGATATTCGATTTCATCTCTTCTAGCCATTTGATAACATGTAAGTTAATGTTAATTATAGCTCGACTGTGCATCAATAGAACTTATTTATCCTAACTAGTTGTTCGTGTCCATTAAGAATGTCTCAGTATCCCCCCTCCCCTGCCCCCTTTCTCACTCCTAGTAATCACAGTTCTGTTCTCCCCTTCTGAAAGTTCAACCTATTATTGTGATTGCTCTTCCTTCCTTCTTTCTTTTTTTCTTATTTATTTATATTTTAGTTCCCACTTATGAGTGAGGACATGCAGCTTATTCTTTCTGTGCCTGGCTTATTTCACTTAACATAATTTTCTCCAAGCTCATCCATGCTCCTGCAAATGGCAGAATTTAATTCTTTTTTATGGCTGAGTAATATTTCATTGTTTATATATACCACATTTTCCCATCCAGTCATCATCAATGGACATTTAGGTTGGTTCCACATCTTGGCTATTGTAAAAAGAGCTGTGACAAACATGGGAGTGCAGGTATGCCTTCAACATGATGATTTCCATTCCTTTGCGTATATACCCAGTAGTGGGATTGCTGGATCATACGTAGTTCTATCTGCAGTTGTTTGAGAAACCTTCATACTGTTTTCCATAATAGCTGTACTAATTTACAGTCCCACCAACAGTCTATAACGGTTTCTTTCCCTTTCTCCACATCCTCACCAGCATTTGTTATTTTCTTTTTTTATAATAACCACTCTAACTAGAGTGAGATGAGATCTCAATATGGCTTTGATTTGCATCTCTCTGATGATTAGAGATGTTGAGCATTTTTTCATGTACTAGTTGGACATTTATATGTCCTCTTTTGAGAAATATCTGTTTAGCTCCTTTGTCCATTTTTAAATTGGATTGTTTATTTTTTTACTATCGAGTTGTTTGACTTCCTTATATACTCTGGATATTAATCCCTTGTCAGATGCATAGTTTGCAAATATTTTTACCCATTCTATAGGTTGTCTTTTCACTCCATGCATTGTTTTGTTTCCTTTGCTGTGCAGAAGGTTTTTAATTTACTATAATCCCATTTGTTTATTTTTTCTTTTGTTGCCCAAGTTTTGAGGTGTTACTCATAAAGTTTTTGTCCACTTCTACATCCTGATGTGTTTCTCCTGTGTTTTCCTGTGAGAGTTTTATAGTTTCAGGTATTACATTTAAGTTTTCAATCCATTTTGAGTTGATTTTGGTATATGTTGAGTGATAAAGGTCTACTTTCATTGTTCTACATGGGGATATCCAGTTTCACCCATTTATTGAAGAGGCAATCCTTTCTCCAATGTATGTTCTTGGTGCCTTTTTCAAAGATGAGTTGGCTATAAGAACATGGATTGATTTCTGGGTTCTCTATTCTGTTCTGTTGGTCCCTGTGTCTGTTTTTATGCAGTACCACGCTGTTTTACTATAGCTTTGTAGAATAATTTGAAGTCAAGTAGTGTAATGCCTCTGGCTTTTTTGTTTTGTTTTGTTAGGGGTTGCTTTGGCTATTTGGGGTCTTTTGTTGTTCCATATGAATGTTAGGATTGTTTTTGCTATTTTTGTGAAGAGTGTCATTGATATTTTGATGGGGATTGCATTGAAATCTGTAGATCACTTTGGGTAGTATGGACATTTTCACAACATTAATTCTTCCAATCCATGAATGTGGAATGTCTTTCCATCTTTTGGTGTTCTCTTTAATTTCTTTAATCAGTGTTTTGTGCTTATTATAGAGATCTTTCATCTCCTTGGTTAAATTTATTACTAGGTATTTCATTTTTTTGGTAGCTATTATAAATGTGATTACTTTATCTTTTTCTTCTAGTTTGTTGTTTGTATATAAAAACGCTACTGATTTTTGTATATTGATTTTATATCCTGCGACTTTACTGAACTTTTTTATCAGCTCTAAGAGCTTTTGGGTGGGGCCTTTCAGTTTTTCTATATATACGATCACGTCATCTGCAAACAGACAATTTGACTTGGTCTTTTTTAACTTGGATGTCATTTATTTCTTTCTCTTGCTTGATTGCTCTGGCTAGTACTTCCAATACTAGGTTAAATAGGGGTGGTGAGAGTGAGCGTTTTTGTCTTGTTCCTGTTCTTAAAGAGAAAGCTTTCAGCTTTACCCCTTTCAGCATAATGTTGGAGGTGAGTTTGTCATATGGCTTTACTGTGTTGAGGGACTTTCCTTCTGTACCTAATTTGTTGAGAGTTTTTACCAGGAAGGGATGTTGAATTTTCAAATACTTTTTCTACATTTATTGAGGTGAGCATATGGTTTTTTCCTTGATTTTGTTGGTGTGGTGTATCACATTTATTGATTTGGATATGTTGAACCATCCTTATATCCCTGGAATGAATTCCACTTGATCATGGTGTATAATCTTTTTGATGTGCTGTTGAATTCTGTTTGCTAATATTTTGTTGAGAATTTTTACATCTATATTCATCAAGGATATTGGCCCGTAGTTTTCTTTCTTTGTTGTATCTTTGTCTGATTTTGGTATCAGGGTGATGCTGGCCTCACAGAATGAGTTTGGGAGAATGGCCTGTGTTTCGATTTTTTGGAATAGTTTGAAAAAGATTACTATTAATTCTTCTTTTAAAGTTTGGTAGAATTAAACAGTGAAGTCATCCAGTCCTGGGTTTTCTTTGTTGGGAGATTGCTGATTACTGATTCAATCTTGTTGCTCATTGTAGTGGATTGAATTATGTCTCCCCAAAATTCACTGAAGCTTGAATTGTGTTCCCCAAGTTTTATGTATTAGAAACTTGGCCCCACTGTGACTGTTAAGAGGGTTGGATTCCTATTATGGTAATTGAAAGGTGGAGCTTTGAAGAAGTGATTAAATTGTAGGACCACGCAGTAGTGAATAAATTAATAATGGCAGTCAGGGGCATGGTTTGGAGAGCTTTAAAAGAAGAGAGAGGAGAGTCTGTCTGTCTCTCTCTTGCTCTCTCTATTTCCACCATTCTTGCAGTGTGAGATCCCTGGGTCACTTTTGTCACCGCCAGATGGACTTTGGACTTCCCAGCCTCAGAAACTGTAAGCAATAAATTTTGTTTTTCTTTATAAATCACCCAGTTTCAGGTATTTTGTTATAAGCAGCAAAATTGGACTAATACACTCATTATTGGTCTGTTCAAGTTTTCTGTTTCTTTTTGGTTCAGTCTTGGTAGTTTTTATGTGTCCAGAAATTTATCCATTTTCTCCAGATTTCAAATTTGTTGGCATGTAATTGTTCATAATAGTCTGTGATGATTCTTCACATTTCTGTGATACCAGTTGTAATGTCTCCTTTTTCATTTCTGGTTTTTTGTTATTTGCGTCTTCTCCTTTTTTTAGTTAGTCTAGCTAATGGTTTGTCTATTTTGTTTATCTTCTCAGAAAACCAACTTTTTGTTTCATTGATCTTTTGTATCATTTTGGGGGGTCTATTTCATTTAGTTTTGCTTTGATCTTAATTTTTTCTTTCTATCTACATTGTGGGATTGAATAGTTCTTGCTTCTCTAGTTCTTCGAGATGTACTGTTAGGTTGTTTAATTGAAATCTTTCTATTCTTTTGACATAAGCGCTTATTACAATAAACTTCCCTCTCAGTACTGCTTTTGCAGTATTCCACAGGTTTTGGTATGATGTGTCTTTATTTTCATTAGTTTCAAGAAATTTTTTGATTTCCTGTTTAATTTATTCTTGGACCCATAGGTCATTTGGGGGCATGTTGTTTATTTCCATGTATTTGTATAGCTTCTAGAGTTTCACTTTTTATTAATTTCTAGTTTTCATCCATTGTGGTATGAAAAGATACTTGAAATTATTTCAGTTTTTAAAAAATATGTTGTGACTTGATTTTCCATAGTTGTTGGATAAGATGTTCTATAGATGCCTGTCAAGTCCAATTGGTCTAAAGTGCGGTTTAAATCCTGTGTTTCTCTGATGATTTGTTACCTGTCCTATGTTGAGAGAGGAGTGTTGGGGCCTCCAATTATTATTGTATTGTGCTCTATCTCTCTCTTTAGGTCTCACAATATTTGCTTTATGTATCTGTGTGCTCTGATGTTTGGTGTATATATATTTATGATTGTTATATCCTCTTGCTGGATAGATCTCTTTATCATTATATAATGACCTTCTTTGTCTCTTTTTATAGTTTATGGGTTAAAGTCTATTTTATCCAAATAAGAATAGGTACTCCTGATCATTTTTGGTTTTCATTTGCATGGTATATCTTTTTCCATCCCTTCACTATTAGTCTGTGTGAGTCATTACAGGTGAAGTGAATTTCTGGTAGGCAGCATATAATCGAGTCTAGTTTTTAAATCCATTCAGCCCGTCTATGTCTTTTGAGTGGTGAATTCAATCCACTTACATTTAGAGTTGTTATTGAAAGGTATTTTCTTACTTCTGGCATTTTACTGATTTTTGTGTGGTTGTTTTATACATATTTTGTTCCTTTCTGTTTTATTGTTTGTCTTTGGTGTTGATTTTTTGTAGTGGGAAGATATAGTTTCTTTTTCTTTCTCATTTGCATATCCAGGAGTTCCCTACACCAAGTGTGCAGCCACAAAGGCTCTGAGAGAGGTGTCTGAGTTCTCCACACCCTTCTCATGGCTATAAGCATTGCATGGATATTTCACCAATGTAGGAAGGGTCATCAGGTAACCCAGCACAATGATGTGGCCTCAGGGGTGAGGAAAACTGCTGCCAGGGCTGAAGCAGAATGCCCTCAGATATAGGGACCCATCCCATACTGTGATCACTGCAGCAGCCTGGACCGTGGGGATGGGGGCAGCTGTGTGTGTGTCCCTGTCCGGGCCAATGCAACCACGTGGGCCTGCAGCAGTTCCCAACACCAGGTGTGCAGCCACAGGGGTAACATAAATTCCCCACATGCCATGCCTGCTCACTTCTTTCCTGCGGGTAGAAACTCCCCCTGGGTCCTTGCTGCTCCTGGTTGGAGCATGGGGTGGTGGTGGTCAGGAATTTTCTTCCATTCTCTATGTGGCTGTCCTGAATTTCTGCACTCACCAGCATCTCCTTTGATGTGTTCCAGCTCTCTTCTTTTGTTGTTTTCATCCAAGTGTAGTTGTATGTTTGATGTATTCTCTGTCTTTGTAGGAGAGACGAATGATGTATACTTCTAGTCTGCCCTCTTGGTCTGCCTCCTGTTATTGTTCTAATTAGAATGAGTTGTCAGTTCATCTTTGGCTGGTGGCCCCTCACCCTGACCTAGCTGCCCAGTCCCCTTGTGGCCCACAGGAGTAAATAATATGTGTCAGCTTATCAATGAGCTTTGTTCTCTTTTGAATCCCTTTCTCTCTTACTGCCACCCCCCAAAAAAGATATTGGAAGACATAATATGTTCCTTCACAGGAAGCATAAAGATTCCATGAGTTACTGAGACACAAGAATGGATTTGGGTAGGGGTATGCAATGATGAGATGCCCATACAAAAGCACCAGATACACCTCCAGTACACCTCAGATACCCCTGGAATCTATATGAAGTGTCCTTGGATAAGAACAATGAGTCTTTGCCCTATTTTGTAGACTATAAGCTCATTCCCCAACTCTAAGCTCCCTAAGGACAAGGTAGAAACCATATCTCATTCATTATTTTAATCAACACTTCAGTAAATAAATTACTGGTTTAGTGTGACTGCGGCCTGAGCTCCTAGCAGCCTTTCCCTTGATCTGCAAATGAAGCAAAGTACTGGGCTCTAAGGGAAGATTCAGCCAACAAAATACATACAAGTAATGCTAAACTCAGATGACATGTTAAAGTAGTTCAAATGTATTTACTTCATAATAGTGATAGTATTTATACCTCACCATTTTGGAGAAAGTCTATTACATGAATATAACCAAGATGTGGAAATAGAATTAATATTACTTGGTTGAGTATTATTTTGTACATGTAGTACAACCTGATATCTCCAGATTGATTAGGACTGATTACAATCGAGATAACCTGTGATGTCTGTGGACCTTTCCCCTGCCATGTAGATCTTCTTACCCATCAGAAAGACTGAAGATAAAACAGGGCAGATTATCGTCTAATAGCCAAAGAAATGTAGGTTGATGGACAGCAGTAATGTTGCTAAATACAGACACTTGGACTTCGTAGACAGATTGCACCCAAGTTTACATATTATAGTTCCAGCCACCACACAGTAAGCAAATGACCATCTCTCTGACAGTGTCACTAACCTAAGTCTCTCTGTCTCTCATCACATCCTATGCTCCCACACCACTTCTGGGCCCTAGGGGATATGCTGCCTGGCCTATCCTATCTGACTGAGAGGTGGACAGTATATTTTTCTTCCATGAATCCATTGAGACAAAATTTCAAGCTTTCTAACTGAAATTTACCAATCAACTAAATGAAAGTAAAAAAATAAAAGTGGTGGAATTCAGTGAGCATAGATAAAAGTGGCTTCAGCAATCTCAGTAATGAGATTTTTACCACGTTAAGGGAGCTCATTCCATAGTTAAACTCTAATTGTAAGATAGTGCTTACTTATATCAGGTGAAAACTAATGAATAATTAGGTGAATGTTCATCTGGGCCTTAGTCCACCTTCTGGAAGACAAAGTACATTTTTTATCACAGGAAATGACTATGATGTCCACCTTAAGTCTTTTCAGGTCACATATCCAGTTTCTTTAATCATTCTTCTGATTGTATAGTTTCCAGACTTTGTGAATCTGGCCAGCCCCATCTGAAATGCTGCAGTTTATTTTCTTGTTTGTTTTGTTTGTTTTTGTGGCTGGCCAGCACAGGGATCAAACCCTGGACCCTGCAGTTTCAGCACCATGCTCTAAACAACTGAGCTAGCAGGCTCTGAAGTGCTATAATTTGTTAATATTCCTCTAAACCATAACCAGCCAACTGAACAAAGATTTTTAGGTGTAGCAAGACCCATGTAGAATATAATGAGACCAGTCCCTCTCGTTTTTACACACTTTCTGCCAATACAGCCTAAGCTTAATTAATTTCATTAGCAACATGTTTCATTATTGCTTTTATTTAGTTGACAGTCAAGGAAAATGGCCGGGATTGCTTTCTGAAAAAGAGAAAAGCTGCCCCTAACATCTAGGAACTGGCCTGGAATTATCAGGTCAAAATTGTATAGATAGGCCTAGTGCCCAGATTTTTATTTCTAATATCATTCTCCAATAGAAGGAACCAGGGCTCCTTGGAGAAATGGCTGATCCTAAGGCTGGGACAGAAATACTGTATAAGATGAATCTGGAGCATTTTATAGGGCTCCCAGTGGCCAAAGCTGGAACAATTTGAATTATAAAATAAGCAATATAGTATTGTATTATAACCCAAAGTATAAATAAATATCCATAAGTCAGGAAGGAAGGAAGGAAGGAAGGAAGGAAGGAAGGAAGGAAGGGAGGGAGGGAGGGAGGGAGGGAG
>NW_007729750.1:0-12510 GCF_000696425.1 Galeopterus variegatus | reverse complement strand
AGGGAGGGAGGGAGGAAGGAAGGAAGGAGGGAGGGAGGGAGGGAGGGAGGAAGATCAGTCTTCATACAAAAAATTCCACATAATTTATGTAGATATTCCCTCCTCAAGGAGATGGAACATAACTCTCCATTCTCTTAAGCATGGGTTATGCTTAGTGACTTGTTTCCAAAGAGTATAGAAAGAGAGGAGAAAGTAACTTTACAGTGGAGAGACCTAGTAGACACTACCTTAGCTGAAGTTAACCACCGTCAGTGATGAGTCACATTGATAGTATGTACCCTTGATAAGAAGTGTTGAGAATGGCACTGTGAACCCAAAAGAGCCAATTCCTTGAGACAGAGTGGCTAACTGGGTCTAAATTTTGTATGGAGTCGAGTAGCCATTTGATTACTAGAGATTACACATGTACCCTGTCTAAGGCTTCAAGGGCTGCCTTCCCCGTCTCTGTGCCACCGGTAACATCTTCAACCTTCAAGAGAACTTTACTTCGTCACCTGAATTTAATCAACAGATTGCAACCTGTCAAATGTTAACTGGCTAGAGCACAGCAAGCCAGAATCCCTCTTTTGCATAGTGGGCCAAACCAATCAGGACCGAACAAGCATATTCTTTTGCATAAATAAACCAAAATGAGAACCTGGGCGGGAACTTTGATGATGTTGTTATGTCGTTATTGGCTATGACAGTCCTTTCTTCTGGCAGAGCACGCTTACATTTTCTACGCAGGGACGCATCTCCCCAATTTGCAAACTGTTTACCAAAATAAAGTCTCCTTTTATCTAAATTTATTTTTTTCAGTGAGTTTTGTTAATAGTACTTTACCTCTGTGGTCTTCATCCCAAAAACCTATAATCCCAGTCTAACAATGAGAAAAACATCAGGCAATCCCAAATTGAGGGGCATTCTGTAACATACCAGACCAATACTCAAAATTGTGGAGGCCATCCACAGAATCTGAGAAACTGTCACAACCTAGAAGAGCTTAAGAAGACATGACAACTCAATGTAAGGTGGTATCCTAGATTGGATCCTGGAGAAAAAAAAAAAAAAGGACATTAAGGGGAAAGTAGTGAAATTTGAATAAAATAGAAAGTTTAGCTAATGTATCACTAGCAGTTCATTGGTTGTGACAGATGTACCATATTAGTATAAGATGTTAATAATAAGAAAACAAGTATACTCTGTATTATGGTTGCAACTTTTCTGTACATTTAAAACGATTCTAAAATTAAAAGTTTATTTAAAGTTAAAATAAATTCTATAGGAAGAGCAGAGGAACTTTAGACATAGATAATTACTGTCAATTTTATCACCGTATGAAGAAATATTTGGCGAGGAATATTAAATGTTTTGCTACCTGTTATTCCTCCTCAGCCTTATGCTGTCTGGAAAATAACTGGTTATGAGTTAAGCTAAGTGAACTCAGCATAAACCCAAAGCTCTGAAACTGATTGAGTCTTTACCATAGTAAGACTACAAGAATTGGTGGTTTGTTGTTTTTTTTTTTTAAATGATATCTTGACTGATCTAGTCACATGATTTGGGGTGGGGCAAAAGATAAATACATATTGTCCCCACCCAACTCTATTTTGGTCACCGTCTTTTTTTTTTTTGGTGACTGGCTGGTCTTTTATAAACTTATATTTTGATATCATAAAACTTCTTTTGAATTAGTTATGTTGCTTCACTCTACCCCCATCTTTCTCTCACTGCAATGACAACTCTGTGAATGAAGGATTGTGTCTGGATTGTTCACCACTGTACCCTCAAGCTCAATGAGTATTTGTTGAATGGAATGAATAATGAACCGAAAGAATAAGTTTTTCTGTATACAGATGACATGATTTGAGACAACAACTGGAAGAAATTTTAATGTAATATTGTATTTAATCATCATAAAGGCTTAAGATGTTACTGGCCAGACACCCCCCCCCCCAAAAAAAAAGGCTTAAGATGAATTGTTCTAAAACCAGAAGGCCCGTCTTAGCAAATGTCCTCATTTTTAATAATCCAGAGTCACATGTAAATTCAATTAGGAGAACTAGGAAACCATTGCAATTACCTTGTCTGAGAAGGCTAACTAATTTTATTGATTAAAGCTAAAAAGTGTATGACAACTATAAGTGATTAGGTGACAACTGGCAGTATAATTTTTTTAGGCTAAAATTGTGTGGTCTTGCTTTATGGCATTGAACTTTTGAGCTTTGATCATTTACCCACAGGTTGTAAAAGACATAGAACTGTTTTCCGAGGAAAACCATGACAATGCCTCTAGCTACCTCTTCAGTCCACCTGCAGAAAATGAATTTTAGGCATCTTTTGGGGTATCTGGTCATTTTTATGAGAACATTAGCCCTACCCACTTGATCTCCTATGTTTAGGAATCCACCCATAATTGGAAAAATAAAATATTTTCAATCTAGGAATTTATTAGCCCTACAATCTCATCTGCTACTTGGTTATTGTGCAAAACTTGGTTATATGATATAGTATTTGTAAAAGAATACCCAAAAGTTATGTGACCTATTCGTTCTTTAATATTAGAGATTCTTAACCTGGGGTTTATGCACCGCCCTGAAATTATACACAAAATGCAATTTCGTGAGTGTATATATAAAACCCCTAGTAAAGAATCTATAGTTTCATCAGAATTTCAAAGTAGTCCATAACTCAAAGAATGCCTTCTTTAATTCAAAGTTTATTCTTGGATCAAGTCAAATCATCAGACAGTAAACATACTTGTTCAGTTATTATTTTTGCTGCTTTAAGAATTGTTTATATTTGTTTGGGTGTGCTGGCATCAGCTTGCATAGAAGGGATCTGTCATTGTGAGGATACTTGAAAACAATGCTGTACACTATGGCAGCCATTATGAAAACATATGAGACCAATTTTTATTGGTTCTTAGTCTTGGGAAAGGCTGGGCTTTTCCTGAACATGTGGTTTGGTTTTTCTTATAGGCATGTGAATCTTGAAACTGCCCATGAGTCCCTCTTCACTTTGAGAAGTGGGAAACAGATCAAATTTACAAGTACCTTTTATCAAAGGTATAGGCTTTTATGACATGCATTCAAAAGTATTACTCTAAACCATAATGCATATTATTGGTTTCCTGTCTTTATCTCTCATCATTCCAATTTCCTCATCTACTTTATGTTATCCTGTTGTTTGATATATTTTGTTAAAGCTTCATATCCTTTTGGAATAAGATGTAAGATATAAATAGGTAATATAATAAACAATTAAGCTATCATGTAGAGACAAAAATTCTATAAAGCTGTACTTTACTAACATGAAGTTTCTTACTGCCTTTTTGTTTGTTGTTCCCTTTTCAAAATGAAGACAATAAAAATGAGAACATAAAAAAGTTTTTAGTCCTTAGTGCATAGAAAAATTCTTTAATGTATAAGATGACTTGGTGATAAAATGCACATTTCAGAAGCCACAGAGTACACTGCATCCATTATTACTTTTTAGGACAATACCAGCATTCATTTTGGCACAGTTTTAATGTCAGTGTTAATGTATAAGATATCTTATAAAATTGGTTACAATTTTACTCCATTGATTATTTAAAATAAATCACATTTACATTTTAAGAGGTATTTTCTTTAAAACGAAGGCACTTTACAAAGATGACTTCTTAATCAAAAATTAACAAATTATCTGAAAAGATGTGAAGAATCAATATCAATAAAGCAATTACACACCAACAAAACTACAACCTTCATCAATACTGAAGAATTAGAAATAATTTTGATCACTACTACAGTAAATATTTGACCTCATAAATACTGACAGAGGTAAGCTGTTAGGTTGGAGTCATCTTACTTGAGGTATTTTCCATGTTTTCCCTCTTAAATGTAAAACTCACGTTTTGCAAAATCCAGTCCTGTAAGATTAGAGAGAAGTTGTTTATATTCTGATATGACTTAAGATCTCAATCCTATTGAAAAAAAGTTTGAAAAGTCTAAGTATATGTCTGATGTTTAAAAATTTCCTCAGCAAATGTAATATGAATAATTACAGGGTTAAATGGCTTTCTTATGAATTATTCATGGGGAAACCAAAAGATAATTTTAATGATCCACCAAAATGTATTATATACCAAGATCATTTAGAATCAAGTGTTTGTACATCAGTGCTCCAGGGTTTCTAATAGTATAAAATAAGTAAAAGTGGAAATCAAAACGTATCATATTAGGAAAAAAGCCTAAATATGGCAAGTTTTCTAGCTTGCTGGATAAACTTGAAAAAAATCAGAAGGATTAAATATTGAATTTTTAATTTTTTTGGCAACTGGCCAGTATGGGGATCCAAACCCTTGACCTCAATGTTATAACACTGCACTCTAACCAACTGAGCTAACTGGCCAGCCCCCTAAATATTGAATTTTAAGAAAACTAAACTGCTATTCTCTTAAATACACATTTAAATTACCTGTTATTTTCTGTGGGAAATTATACTTGGTAGGCATCACCTGTCTTCTACCCATTCCACGAGATCTTGAAAGCAGGCAGTCTACATACATGTTCCAGAAATCTTGAGCTATGTTTAAGAAGACATTATAATGTCCACGCCGCTGGGATTTTTGCAAGAACAACATGAAATTCCAGAAGGCATCCACATTGTGCTCTATCTTGAGTTCTTTGAGTGCTATCAATGTCAATGAGCAAGCGTTCCAGCACTGGAGATTGATGTCTTCAATGATCCCTGGGTTGACGCTGGCAAGCACTCCCTTTTGAAATTCAAAATCAGCATTAACTAGATTGATCAGCATCATGCAGCCCAGGGGTACGTAGAACCATCTTCTTATGGCAAAACCCATATTCTGTACAGAAAGAAAAAAAATGAAAAGGAATATTTTTAATTTAAAAAATTATAAATACACATATATATTTTTTTGATCCAGCCAAATTTTCCTACTACGTATTTGTTCTTTTTCCTCTAAGTTGCTGACAAACCACTTTGTGAAAGAATATTATAATTCCAATTTGATTACCAACGTTCTGATAGAGTCTTAGGAGTCACTGAAATCCACACATTTATGAAAATGTGATAGGTTCATTTCATCGAAGACTTTTAAAGCTGTAAGAAACCTTTAAGATCATGTGCTCCACCTTTCTCCCTTTACGGTGTAGAAAAATTCTCAGTGATGTGGTTCAGCAAGTTCTCAGGTCTCTTGTCTGCCTGTCCAGGACTCCTAACACCGACAACATGTTTCAGCTAAGTGCATCAAAATGCAGCCTATTCTATATTATAACCATAAGTTATTTGCTTGTTTTTTTATGGTTAACTGAGATGTTATAAATCTATTAACTCAAATGGCATCGGATCTGTCAAGCACCGTGTTATTTTGTTTCAAAGTTACTGCTGCTTCTATTTTTATTCACTGAAAAATATTTGTTAAGCACCAACGTCCGGTGAATTCCTGGCTTCTCTCAGGTTGTTCAGGAGCTGGCTAGAGAAGATTAACAAGAAGGAGCACCAAAACAAAGGTGACAAAAGACAGTAGTATGAGATGGTGCAGGGCCAATTACATTCAGCAAAATCTCGACATTTTCTAGCGCTTGTTTGCACAAGTTCCCCTGCCAATTGATTGCTCAGTAAATCGTCCTTAAACACATAAGTGGAAGTTGGCAATGAATTGCCACAGAGCTATTATTCCAGGTTGGCACTGGAAATGTCCCTGATACAACCTTGACAGCCAGCGCGGAGGCTGGGATAAGGAGGGCAGACACATCCCACAGGATTAACCACTTTCCCTGTATTCCGCCGTCCGCCACCTCCCCCAAAAAGTTAGGCTAAAGACAGAAATCACACAAAACAAATTGCAGCAGGCTATGCAGGTCGTTTCACATCGTCGAAGACTGTGCAGATTCCCCAAACTGAGCTAACCGTTCTGAAGGGAGGATCTGGGTGGAACCGGAGAATTTTCTCCCCCCTCAATTTCAGGTTAACTTCCCGACAGTGCCGTCCACCCCAGGTCGGATCACCTGGGCTCGGAAGAGGCAGCCCGCGCCGGAATCGAGTTCCTCTAGACGGCCTCCAAGGCGCGCGTCCCGGTACAGTGTCCTGCGCGCTCTGCGCTCGCTCTAAGGACGCGGACGCCTCCTGCTCGGGAGGGGCCAGTGGTCGCAGCCCGGCCTCAGGACGATCCCCAGCCCTCTGTGGGTCCCACCCCCTGCCTAGCCGGACCGCCCTCCGGATGCAGGCGAGGTCGGGAGGCAGCGGGCCGAGACCCACCTGGAGCGCTCACCGGCGCCCTGAACTCCCCGTGCGGAACCGTCTCGGCGCGGCACGCTCCGGAGCTGGGAGGCTCTGGCTCCCCGAGGGCGGCGCCGCGGCCTCTGCTACGGCCGCTCGGGGATCCGGAGTCAGACCTTTTCCTAGGCACCGAGTGAGGGGGGCAGAGAGTGGGCGGCTGCGCTCCCGAGGCCCCGCCTCACCTTGGCCGCCTTCCCAGCCCGGAGACCGCGGGGCCCGCCGCGCCCTGCACCCCTGCCTCGGCCGCTGCTCCCGCCTCTCCTGCCCTCCTCCGACTTAGAGATGACAACGGCGCAGGGTCCGCGTCGCGCCTTCCCTTCTTTGTTTCTTCTTTTGTCCTCGCTGAGAAGATCCATGTTGAGAATCCACATACCCACGATATCTTCTCTCTGCACTCACCCAGCCTCTACGCCCTATTTTCCTCGGCAGAGAAAAACTCCTAAGAGAGTGGACCCTAGTAAAATACTAAACCTCCCCGACCGGCTCTAACCTCTGGCTAAGCACCATTTAAACTATTAGCACCAACACTACACATATGCACAGACATACCCTCGCCTCTGCCTAAATACACAGTTTAACTGTGGGAAGAGAGTTTTCTTTAGCCTTCAGTGGAATGAAAACTCTGGGCAACTCCCTTAAATTTTGTATCTGCATATTGTCCATCAATCCAAGCCCGGACACATCGTTTGGACTATCTTTGTGTTTGAGTCTGTTTGCTATGCCCAAGCCCCAATAGTGATAATCAGGTGGTGCTGGGCAGAAAATCAATCCAAAGCGCTTATCTCCACTTCCTCCCAAGTTCTTTTTACTAGGATAGTGAGACTGTGGGATAAGATGAGCACCACACCCAACAATCCAATTCTCTAGTCATTTTCCCCCTGAAGTCCACTTCTCCCAGCACCTACCACTACTCAAATCTCCCCCCGTTTTCATCATCATATCAGTGGAGCTAACACAGTTAATCGTTGGTCCTGCCCTGCCCATACCTTGCTGTGACCCTTCCAACTCTAGGACAAGCTTTTGCACAAACAGAACTAAGAAAAGACTTGTGTACTCAGATTAGGGAGGATAGACACAAATCCATCCCATACCAGAATGGATTCTGCTCTAGGGTTTCAGGTGTTTCAGTCCACCATTAACCATAGACTCTCACAGTTGGAAACAGTTGGGAAAGGAATAACAGAATAAAAGGTCCTAAAAGTTAAGAGATTTTACAAAAGCATGCATTAATGAACTAAGGAAAAAAGAGCTGATTTTTTGGATAAAATAGACCAGCTTCTGGTGAGACTGATCAAGAAAAAAATGAAAGAAGGCGCGCATAAATACTATTAGAAGTGTATTTATAGATGTAAAAAGAGATTTTAAAGATACTTGAATACCAAGAGCCATAATATACCACAAACTAGAAAACTTAAATGAAATTCATAAATTTCTAGAAAAATACCTCTATTAAACTCATGTAGGAAGAAATGTAAAGACTGATTTCAGCATATGAAATCAATGACTATATTCACCATAAAAAAATTAAAGGAAGAAACTATTTGATAAAATTCAATACCGATTTCTGATTTTAAAAAGAAATACCACTTAGCAAACTAAGAAGGGAATTTTCTTAACCTCATAAATGTTATACACCAAACCACTACAGCAAACATTTTTCTTATAGTAAACATTATAAGCATTCTCTTTTAAATTAGGAGCAAGACAAGGATGCCCATTACCTCCGTTAACATTCAAAATAAAACCTACATAGAAAGGCTTGGGAGAGGGGAGAAACAGGAAGAATATGTATTAAAATCAAAGAATCAGAACTGTCTAACCTAGGAGGGAGAAAGCAAAGCTACTGGTGAGCATTGAGCTTGGAAATCAACTGCCTGGGTTTAAATCTTACTCTGTAGGTTCAAATGATAGTTTGCGACTTTGAGCAAGTGATTTAATCTCTTTGTGATTTAGTTTCCTTATGTGTAAAATGGGGGTGAAAAATGAACCCGCTTAAAAGGGCATTGTGATAAATAAATATTTGTAAAGTGTTCAGAATAGTGCCTAGCACATAGTAAGCATGCCATACAGGAGAGTACTTCAAAACGTTCATGGAAAGACATATTGTCTTTTAATTCTATTTTTCCATGAACATTTTGAAGTACTTGAGAATAAGTCCTTGTTAAAAAAAAAAGTTATATCCATAAATTATTTAAATTAACAAGAGTTTTGTAAGATGATTGAATATAAAATCAGTCTACAAAATCTATCACATCTCTCCATATACACAACAAACAGAAAATATAAATTAGAAAATAGATACCATTTATAATAGGAACAAACAATATAAGGTATCTAGGAATAAATTTAACAAAGGATATGAATTCTTTACGGAATGTTTAAAAAGTTTAATTGAAAAACATTAAAGACAATCTAAATAAAAAGAATGCTAATATAGGATTATAATGATATCATCTTCCCAAAGTAATATATGCATTTTCAATCAAAATCACAATAGGGTTAATGAAAATGTTATTTTAAATGTTATTTGGATCAGAGATCCAATCAAGATGACGGAATAGACGGTCCACAGCGTCACTCTCTCACACAAATCTATCAATTTACAACCATAAAAATGTAACATCAGCCAAGCTGGGGCAGCTGGAGCTCAGGGGAAGAGGAGGAGAGACCTACGGAGTTCATGAACGTGGGGGAAACTACGATGAGAGAAAGAAAAAGCTGCTCTGAGCATTTCGGGCCGCGGCTGCTTTAAGGCTCGAGCTGCTGAGCACATGGAGCAAGAGCCGGCAGAAGCTGCAGCTGTGCCCTTCAGATGATGGAGTTACTTGGAGGCGGCAGGAGAGAAGACGGTCTCGGCGGCCCCCAGGACAGCAAGACCAGCTAATAGGGTTCCCATGGACCCACACAGGAGCGAGGAGCCAAAACAACTGACAAAAGGGAGCCATTCAGAGGCCGGTGAGTCATTGCAAGGGACCAGTGCAGGGCCCATGCCATGGGAAGTGTTAGGAGCACTGGTGGTGGGGGAGACGTGCCCCCAGGGGAACACTGGGGCACAGCAAAGACAGCTGATCTGCCTCCCAATCAGCGCAGGACCACTCAGAGGAGACTGGTCGGGAATACAGAATTGCATGGGGTGCAGTTTGACAAAAAGACGCAGGCCCAGATCAGAATTTCTACACAACCCTGGTGCACCCGGTCTCTGGAGAGTCAGAAGTACCTATAAGGTCAACCATTAAACCCTGAGCTGCACAAAAAGCCTTCCCTAGGGAAGCAGCAACAAAGCAGCAATTTAAACAACCACACAGCTCAAGTACTGGTTGCCACAGGAAGTTCCCCTGTGTTAGAAGCAAAGGACAAAAAATTAGTTCCGGGCCAGGCACACCACCAGCACCTTGGGGCCTGCCTGGGAACCATAGGCTTGGATCTGGGGACTGGACCCCACTCCTACTTCCAGGCAAACTGCACCAGTGCGTCGGGGCCAGCTTGGGGACCTGAAGCATGGAGAAGAGGACTGGACGCTCCTCCCACAACCAGGCACAGCAAGCCAGCACCTTGGGGCCTGCCTACGGACCTGAGGCAAGGAGAAGGGGAACAGTCCTCTCTCCCACCACCAGGCACAACATGCCAGCTACTCAGAGCCCACCCAGGGAACTGGGGCAAAGTGAAGGGGAATGGTCCTCTCTCCAACAACCAGGCACAACGAGCTATCACCTCGGAGCCCACCTAGCGAACCAGGGCATGGATAAGGGGACCAGACTACCCTCCCACAACCAGGCACACTGAGCCAGCACCTTGGGGCCCACCCAGGGACCCAGGGTATGGAGTTGGGGACTGGACCTCTCTCCCACAACCAGGCACACTGCACCAGTGCCTTGGGGCCCACCCAGGGACCCGGGGTATGGAGTTGGGGACTGGTCCTCTCTCCCACAACCAGGCACACAGTGCCAATGCTTCAGGGCCCACCCAGGGACCTGAGGCATGGAGTCAGGGACTGGACCTCTCTCCCACAACCAGGCAAACCAAGCCAGTGCCTCGGGGCCCACCCACGGTCCCAGGGCATGGAGAAGGGGACCAAACCACCCTCCCACAACCAGGCACACTGAGCCAGTGCTTTGGGGCCCACCCAGGGACCCAGGGTATGGAGTCGGGGACCGGACCACCCTCCCACAGCCAGGCACAACATGCCAGCACCTCGGACCCCACCCAGGGACCTGGGGCATGGATCTCTCTCCCACAACCAGGTACCTTGGGGCCTGCCAGGGGACCCAAGGCAAGGAGAAGGGGAACAAACACACCCCAAAACCAGGCATACCACCAGTGCCAAGGAGCATGCCCAAAACAGCACCCCCACGTGGGTAGCCCGCCACAGTCACCACAATAACCATGGCTGCTGCAAAAGCGGCTAGACACCACAACCATCATACAGATGGTCCACCAGCCACCCGAGTGCATTCACATAAGAGTCACCAGGAGAGACAAAGAAAAGAAGAGGATGTCTCTTTCCACAAAACCCATTTCAGAGTGACAGAAGAGGCATCTGCTCTATGATAATATTGTGGGACCTGATCACATCTCTCAGCATTGGACAGATCATCTAGGTAACAAGTTAACAGAGTAACCATTATTCTTTCAGAAGGAGAGAAGAAATCTAGGCAATTAGAGGGTGGAGGGGGAGGGAATGGGGGAAGTAGAGAGGTGGGACAAGGGGCATAAAGAATAATTATGAGTTGTAACAATATATATGCTAGTAATACTGATTTAATCAACATATCTCAATGCTCAACCCCCAAAATATGTATAATCGATTTTGATTCAATACATAGATTATTTAAATAAATAAATAAAAATAAATGTTATTTGGTAAAATGAAGGCTCAAACAGCTAAAATTCTCCTAATGAAGATCAATAAGGAAGGGAGATACTTAGTGATAACCAAACAGTTACTGGCTCAGAAATAAAGAAATTAAACAATGAAGAAAGAAAAGAAATTAAACAATGGAGCAAAGTTGGAAAAATCAGAGAGCCTAGAAACAGACCCACATATTTATAGAGAGTATACAAGGGTACTTCAAAAAGTTTGTGGAAAAATATAATTAAAAGATAATATAATCTTTCCACGAACTTTTTGAAGTACCCTCATATATATAGCAGAATCTGTATTATAGAGCTTTAGGAAAACAGTGGCTGTTTTACTCAATGAGGTCAACAATTGGTTAGCTATTTGGAAAAAAAATAAAATTAGATTCCTACTTCAAATCATCAAAAATAATCAATCCCAGGTAGATTGAAAATACAAATGTGAAAAACAAAGAATTACAACTTTAAGAAGAACAGCAGAAGGAGAGAACAGAGCTGCACTTACTACAGGCAGGAAAGGGGGAGGAGGATAGGGGATAGAGAGAAATTGGTTAATGGACACAAAACAGCTAGTTAGGAAAAATAAGTTCTATTGGTGTACTGTCAAGGTAGGCATCTATAATTAACATTAATTTACTGCATGTTACCAAATAGCTAGAAGAAAGGAGATTGAATGTCTTCAACACAAAGAAATGATTAAGTTTTGTAATGATGAATATGCTAATTATCGTGATCTGATCATCACACATTGTATATCAGTACTGATACTCAACTCTGTACCCCACAAATATGTATGATCAATATGTTTCAATTAAAAATAAGGAGCACTCGTGGGTGGGGACGGCCGCGGCCTGTCGTGGTGGAGCCGGCACCGCCACCTCTGGGAGCGGCTGGGAGGAGGGTGGAAAAGAACGACAGTGACTTCCGTGATTTGTAGAGGGCGAGAGATGAGCTGAGCATTCTGACACTGTTCGTTCCCTCATCCGTCAACACTCCAGGCTAAGGCAAGATGGCGACGGGTCTGGAGTGGCCGTACCAGGAGACAGCGCGATCCTGAGAGCTGTGCGCTGTGATACCAGAGTATTGATTGCATTTCCAAGAGCAACAAAAGGCAAATAATTCTTTCAACAACGATCCTGAATCAACAAACAAGCGGCAGCAGGTTCGAGGTCTTGGGGCCGACAAAGAGGAGGACTCCTGACAGCACCCAAGCCCGGCTGCGGGAACGGGCGAGCGGCCCAGTCAACAAAGGCCAGGAAAGCCAGCGGAACCGGCGCAGAAACGGAGTGAGGCGCACCGGACCAGCCCAACGCTGCGAGCTCTGTGAGTCACCCCCAGCCCAGCCCCACTTGCGGGGCGAAGCCCGACTGCTCCCCGCCCGCCTGG
>NW_007729749.1:222664-223727 GCF_000696425.1 Galeopterus variegatus | reverse complement strand
CAATCATAAATATGTATGCACCCAATGTTGGAGCACCCAGATTTATAAAACAAACTCTATTAGACCTAAAAAAGGAAATAGACACTAATACTATAATAGCTAGCAGGGGACCTGAACACCCCATTGTCAATATTGGACAGATCAACTAGGCAAAGAATTAGAAGAGAAAAACAAGATCTTAACAATACTTTAGACCAATTGGACATGGCATATATCTACAGAACATTCCATCCAACAACCTCAGAATATTCATTCTTCTCATCAGCACATGGATCATTCTCCAGGATAGATCACATATTAGGACACAAATCAAGTCTCAACAAATTCAAAAAAATTGGAATTATCCCATGTATTTTCTCAGACCACAATGGATTAAAACTAGAAATCAATAATAAACAAAACTCTGGAAAGTGTACAAACACATGGAAATAAAACAACATTCTACTTAATGATACAAGGGTCCAAGAAGAAATCAAGCAGGAAATAAAAACATTTATTGAAACTAATGAAAATAATGATACATCATACCAAAACTTGTGGGATACAGCAAAAGCAGTACTAAGGGGGAAATTTATTGCATTAAATGCCTACCTCAGAAAAATGGAAAGCTGGCAAGTGAACAATCTAATAATGCGCCTTAAAGAACTAGAAAAACAAGAACAATCCAAACCTAAAGTTAGCAGAAGGAAAGAAATCATCAAGATCAGAGCAGAACTTAAC
The DNA here is from genome assembly GCF_000696425.1 of Galeopterus variegatus. Lineage (NCBI taxonomy): Eukaryota > Metazoa > Chordata > Mammalia > Dermoptera > Cynocephalidae > Galeopterus > Galeopterus variegatus. The sequence continues at coordinate 223,007 of NW_007729749.1, read as the reverse complement.
GAAATTGAAACCCAAAAAACAATACAAAAGATCAACAAATCAAAAAGTTGGTTTTTTGAAAAGATAAACAAAATCGACAAACCACTTGCATGGCTAACAAAAAAAAGAAGAGAGAAGATTCAAATAACAAAAATTAGAAATGAAAAAGGTGATATTACAACCGACCCAAATGAAATACAACGAATCATCCGAGACTACTATAAACAGCTATACACCAACAAGTTCGAAAACCTGGAGGAAATGGATAAATTCCTGGACTCACACAAGCTTCCAAAATTAAACCAAGAAGATACAGAAAACCTGAACAGGCCAATAACAATAAAGGAGACTGAAGATGTTATCA
>NW_007729749.1:169097-221664 GCF_000696425.1 Galeopterus variegatus | reverse complement strand
TACCTCAATGTTCATTGCAGCACTCTTTACAATAGCCAAGAGTTGGAATCAGCCCAAATGTCCATCATCGGATGAGTGGATATGGAAAATGTGGTATATCTACACAATGGAATACTATTCAGCTATAAAAACTAATGAGATACTGCCATTTGCAACAACATGGATGGACCTTGAGAGAATAATATTGAGTGAAACGAGTCAGGCAGAGAAAAAGAAATACCACATGTTCTCACTCATTGGTGGGAGCTAAAAAATAAACAAATTAATTCACCCACATACACACACAAAAAAAACTGGGGGTGGGGGTGGGGAAGAAGACATAACAAGTATACTTTTTTGAAGTTGTTACAACAAGCAAACGGAAAGGACATTCTTGGGGGGGAGGGGAGAGAGGGAGGAGGGAGGGAGGTGTCGGTGATGGGCCATAATAATCATATACATTGTATATTGACAAAATAAAAATTTAACGAAAAAATAAATAAATAAATGTCATTTCAAAAGTCATTTGCTCTAGCTTGGATGGCACAACCTACAAGCAAATGTCATAAAAAACATGAAATGTTGTTACACACCCAGTTTTTGCCTTCTATTTGTTTATGGATTAAAAAAATCCATTCTATTTTAAATGGCAGTTGCTTTGAAAATATAGTCAGGTTTTATTACTTCAGGGCTATTCTCTTACAATTTATTTTTCCTTGTACTAAGCTAATATGTTGGTGCAGGTCTCCAGAGATCTCTTACAAAGTTTGTTAACAAGAATGACATCTCTAATTTCTAAAGTGATTCTCTTTAGTCTTTAACTTTAGCATTGCAGGTTTTTTAAATCCCATAGTGGGAGTGGGAGGACAGAGACAGAGAGAGGGAGGAGGAAGAAGAGAGAGAAAGAGAAAGAATATGAATCATATGTCTGGATTATAACAAACAAAAAAAATCAAAGTTTACCTAAAGTAACTTTTTAATTTTGAGATTATTTCCTTATGTGTGATTGGATTCTGATGACAATGACGTAGGAGACTTTAACCTAATTTGAACAGACACTTGTGTTAGAGTAATTTATACCGCACCCTTGGTAAACTAAATTCATATGCTAAAACGTAGCAAGATTCGACATAAAAAGAGGGCTCCTTTCATTTCAGGGAGAGGCTATTCTAAATGACAGATCTCAGATAAAGGGGAAAGGAAATAAGTAAAGCAGCTCAGAAACAACAGTTTGGAATGCTATCTTTAATTAGAAGCTCCTACACTAAGATGATGAAGCCACAGCAAAGGGTCTTATTTCAGAGCCATGATAATACAAGCAAAAATGTGTTGTAATAAACCACAGAATGTATTTTAATCAGTGTTAAAAGAAAGCCTAGGAAGGCGGGTAGGTGAAGAATGTCTGAAATTCTTCAGAATCTTAAAGATACATGGTTTAGAGAGATGACATACTTTGTCAGGCTGGGTTTTCTTTTTTCCAGGCTATAACACAATAAGCGTAGCTAGGAAAGTATAACCTCATGCAACAGCCTGGCATGGACGTATCTGTCTTGGAAATCTAGTGCTCTAAGGCTTGTCCATATGTCAGGTTTTGGAAGATGAATTTTTTTAAATGTCTGAAAAGTGAGGTACTTTCCTTTTAACAAACATACCTTGGATATCAAAAATTGTGACAATTTCTTCCACATCCACAGTAAAATCAGCCCACTGTCATTCTAGTGGATTGGATAACTTCAGTTCAGTGTTGCAGTCTCCTTATTGATACTGCAGAAGTGCTCATTAACTGCTTCACTGGTAAATATTCAAGTGGCTATACATAATTACAGATCATCCACTATTTTTATATTGCCAAAGTAGCATGCTTATAATGTATTTACTTCCCTGTTATGTCTTGGGGTATTTTTCCTAATATATTTTTGTCATTAATTTTTTTAATTGAAACATATTGATTGTACATATTTATGAGGTATAGTTATATTTCAATACCCGTATATAATGTGTAGTGATCAAATCAAGGTAGTTAGCAAATTCATCATCTCAAAAATTTATCATTTATTTGTGATGAGAACATTTAACCTCTTCGCTTTTAGTCATTTGAGGACATACAACAAATTATTGTTAATTACAGTTGCCTAGCACTACTGTACACCACTAAAACTTATTTTTCCTATCTAGCTATAATTTTTTACTCACTTTTATAACAGAAAAAAACAAACAAAAAAGCCAAAAAGGCAGAATAGAAATTCATATTTTAAAGTATTTATAAGGAATAAAGTGATTATCTTTTTATTAATTTCTAATAAAATATGGTATGAATAGTATTTACTTGAATTTTGATCTTTATAAAAAAATCTGATGTTAATTATTTGCAACTTAAAAAAAGCAAGAAGAAAATCAATATTTTAAAAATTCTGTATAATTTTAAAAGGGAACATCTACTTCCTATAGAATTTTCTGCAAGTAGACTTGATACTTTAATATAAAACAATATATTCAACTATCAGAATAAACCTGTTAGTTCTTCACTAACAAAAAGAGACCAAAAATTTATAAACATCACTGATAGGACATATTGTGATTTCACGACATTAAATATAACTAACTCCCAATTAATATTTTTGTTCATTTTTAAAAATGGCAGGGACAATCATGATACATTGAGAGTGCTCCACTGAGAAAAGTAAAAATAGATAAAATTATATAAATTTAATTAAAAATACATTAATTATATGAATTTGCTAACTACTTTATTTGATCACTACACATACATAGCAATTATATAACATTACTGTGTTTCAAGAAAATTAGGTTTAAATGATATACAACACAAAAATGGTAAAATATTCCTTTTCAAGAATACTTTTTAATGAATTATAACATACATGTAGCTCAGTGATATTCTCACAAAGTAAGTACACCTGCATAACGAGCATCACAAAACAAAACATTATCACCATCCCAGAGGTTCTTTTGTGTCCCCTTCTAGTCACTGTGCTCCTCTGGATAACCACTACCCCAATGTCTACGCCATAGATTAGTTTTGCCATTCTTATTTTTTCAAGTGGAATCATTAAATATGCATTCTTTTATGTCTGGCTTTTTCACTAGCATTGTTTGTGAGATCCATCCATGTTGTATGCAATCGTGATTCATTTTTGTTAACTTGTGGTATTCCAGCACATGAGTATACTACAATTTATGTTTATTTTCCTGTTGTTGTACACTTCAGTTGATATTAAATTTTTGGCTGTTACATAGTTTCTAGGAATATTCCTATAATTTTACATAAAAAGTATATTCAATTTTTAAATAGATAATGAAAACAGAGCTGTCAAGTTTGCATTAAAGCGGCCTAAAAATTGAGTGTCATGTTCTCTAGAAATGCAGAGACAAAGATAATTTTTAAGCTTCAAAATTATCAGTTAAGAATAAAATGATAAATTATATTTCCAAAGACTAGAGAAGTGGCATTTGAAGAACATACAGATATGTTTCTTTTTAAAGTATTAAACATAGTATAAGAAGGGGCATTTACACTTGTATAAAGTATGTACACATCCAGAGAAGTAATTATTAGGTATTTTATCTTGTATACTAGTTATTAAAAATGTCCATGCATTATCTCATGACTGCTTAACATTGGGAAAAATATTGGTGATTTTTTAAAACTCTGTCAGTGTATATTATAAAATATACAGAATGATATTATTTAATACAAAGTAGGAAAAAAAACAACGCATATTTGGATGCTTAAACACAACAGAGATAAATTGTAAATATTTATTCACTGTGTTTTTAGTAAAAGTAGTTTAATCCCCATCTGTGTGATATTAACTACAACAAAGTTTGGGCTAAACCTTTTCTACTTCTAAAACACTGTTTAAGTACAGTATAGTATGGATGACTAGCAGACTTGCTCAGGATAGTTTTTAAAATAATTCTGTACTCATAATCATACCACTATCCATTTCTAATGAATGTTCGTGAACGCAGTGATAATTTTTGTTTTGGAGGGAGGAGACATTTCCTTTTATAGAATATGAATTAATTCACTATATTTATTGTCTCTAGGATATTGGGTCATTTTTTAATGAAACAAGTCTTCCTTCTGTATTTTACTTCTTTTTTCTAATTCAGAGAATTCTCTCTCTCAATCAGTAAATTATTCATTATTAAAAAAATACATACTGTGTCAAAAATTGTCAAATGCTGTGGTGAAAACATGATCCTTATTTTCAAGTGTGGCAATTTTGCTAGGAGTTATATGCCCATATACCACACTACCTAATTTCAGAGAAAAATAACATTTATGAGAATGGGGTTAATCTAGGACAGGTTCATGAAGGAAATTAGTCCCTAGAAAGATCAAAGTGAAATATAAAAGAGAGGGAGTTCAGATAAAAGCTGAACTACAATAGTCTTTTAGACGTGTATACCATGTGGATGAATGCATTGAGATCTGAAAAAAGTGAGTTGTTACAAGACCAAATAGTAATAATAATTAGTGGCCCAGGGTAGCACTAAAATACAAGTCTCCTAATTAACATATCTCCTTATCCCCCCCTGCTACACTAGGAAGCATTGCTTGATTTCCTCTACCGACATAAGCATGTTTTGCTTATTTATACTTGGTGATGACTATAATAACATCTTTCTTTGTTTATTTCCTGGAATAAAGTATATTTAAAATGGCATACATCCTTTCTGTACATATAAAACCACTACCTATGTAATTAAAATGAATAACAATTATCACCAGGCTACACGGAAAATGCATTTTACAAGTGGTGTTTTGCAGCTGAGGTTCCAAAATGCTAACTATCTCCAATTTAATACCTTGGTGTCTCTCTTGCTTACAAGATCTATTTTTCACTATTAGACTTGAGGGCATATTCATTTAGCTTCTTGACCTTTTTGCTGCTGAATGGATGAACACCATGTGTAATAAACCCTTCCCTTTTATGATTTTCAAACTTATATTTCCTTGTAGAAATGATTTCCAATTTTACTGTGAAAAAACTAAGGAAACTAAAAAATAGAACACCCTGAGTAGACTAAATGAGACTTCTTCAAAAAAATGTTATACCAGTAGCAGTAATATGGTAAAGTACAGAACGGACATGAAAATTAACAAAAATATTTCTTCTATCATTTATGAAAAAAGTTTATCTTATCATTACACTAAGACAAAATATGGGCCGATAACATGTTGATAAAACTAGGCATATTTATACCCTAATCATTATGCATTCATAAATAGGAATAATTGGAAGTCTATATGTACTATATTCATTATCTCTAATACTATTTGTGATAAACTTTAAGAATTAGTACTGCAAGTGATTTATTATTGCTGTGCATTTTTATACTAAATGCACATAAACTTGAAAAAATAGTTTTTATAAAAAAGGTATTTCTTTTCCAATACTTGTAAAAACAGGATTCTATTTATTGTCCAAGGTTATTTGATTTAGACCAATAGTTGTGTATTAAGGTAGTAAGTTTGAAAAAAGGAACCTTAGATGGAACATATTTCCACAATATATTTCCCTCATGACACACCAGCAGTTGTTTTGAAGTCCAAGAATACCTGTATAAATTTGTTTTATTGGAAAAGAGATATGCATTCAATGTTCCATAGTATTTGCTTTATAGTGGTTATCCAACAATACAGAATACACATGGTAAGAATACTACTTTAGCAACTGTTGCAGTACCTAACTACTCACAGAAATAAATATCCACTGACTATTGCATACTTGAAATGTTTTTCATACACAGGTAAGTTGTCCTCTAGGAAGGTAGCACCAATTTATAAATGCCTTTATAAATTCTTGGCAATGAAGGTAGAGAGCAATTTAATGAAAATAACTGTATGAAATATATGGTCCTTTCAATAACACAACATTTTTGTTATAAATGGACATTGCACCTAGTTAGCACTGTTTGGCATACTGTAGGCATTCAATAATTATTTGCTAAGTGGATGAATAAATATAACAATGAATGAAAAAGTAAACTGACACAAGAAAAACACAAGAGAAAGAATAATCTTGTTATTTGTCATATTATAGCCTAATATTTAAGATGCAATCTTTGTAATCTATTTTAACGATATTAACTCTATTAGAAACTAGCATAAAATAGATGGATTAAACAAGTATTCACAAAACATATACTCTAAGGTTCTGTCAGAGTAGTTTGTCCTCAACTTTTGAAATTTATCCTTGTCTTTAACACCACCATCTTCTACCTTGACAAAGCCTTAGTACAGTCCCTTATCTATCAACTGCATCCTTTGAAGAAATCTTAGTTGCCTATTGACTCTACAATAAAGTTCCAGAATTATCATTTCTTTAATTCAAACAAAGTTATGTAAAACGAATGCTTGATTACCACTGTTGTCTGTTTATTGGCAAATTGGTGGTTTTCGATCTCTACAAGCATCTAATCACATAAAGTTCATTTTAAATATATGAATACAAATTATTGGCACATCAGACCTGCTTAACAGGTTCTCTTGGGGGTTGGGCTGAAGGTAGTGCAAGAATCTGTACCTTTAAAATCTTCCCAGGTGATTCTGATGAAGGTCTGAGAGTATACTCTTTTTCTGAAACCACTCACTATAAGATAAATGCTATCTGCTCAATCCTGGCCATCAGTGTTCTTCCTGATAAAGACAAAGGAGCATCCTACATTATCCTTCGTATACTATAATGGGCCCCAAATTTCTCACCACATTCTGAGTATGGCCTTTCCTTTCACACATTCAAGCTTGGAAATCCCTTCCTTTAGTAAACTCCTATTCCTCTTAAAATACATCTTCTCTGGGAGGACTTCTTTAACTCCTACCAGGTAAGTGTCTAAGTTTCCTGTGCTTACAAAGACTTTGCTCTTTCTTTTACTTCAACAATTACTAACCTGAATATTTATAAATTATTATCTCATATGGTTGACTGTTTGATTAAGCTATCAGTTCCTTCAGGATAGAGAACATGACTTATTAAACTTTTTAATGTAGGAAATAATGATTTTAAAAAATTGATGCTCAATTAATGGGTGTTAAAAGAATGAAGGTGTTTGTAATTAATATTAAAGTTGTCACTATATAAATTCAAACAAGCTCTGGATTCCGGTGTAAGATATGTTTTCACTTTTTGGATTTTAAACTATTAAGGCAATAAAATAGTACATTACAGCAACCAACCATCCAGGTATCCCTGGGACTGAGGAGTTTCCTAGGATTTTGGAATTTCAATAAAATTAAATAATCAATTCCTGTGAACTTATAGTCTTTTAATTACCTAAAGCAAATTTGTTTATTATCCATATAAATTTAATGACAATGAGTTTCTATTCACAAGGATGGTTTCAGAGGTGTCTGACAAATTAAAGGTGAAGGTCATGTAGCCACTGCAGATTAAAACAATCCAATAACTGTCAACACATTAAAAGAACAGTATATGTATTTATAAACTTTAAAGGTTTGGCAGGGATTTATTGATCTTTAAATTGCAAAGATAAATTAAAAATTTTCACAAACTGTATTTCACTATTCTCTTGAAAAATTAATCTATATCATACTGTTTACAATCAGATATTACAATTTTATTTTAAAGCTAGCGAAGTATGCTAACAGTTATGTTAGTTTGTTTTTCATTTAAAAAATTTTTTAATGGCTACCATTTTAATCTAATATTTTTCTAATAAGGCTCTGTCTTGCTTTTGGGTGCCTTTTGTGCTACTAAAATATAAAAACACTTTAATTTTTATTTCTGAATTTTAGCAGTTAGCACGATGTTTCTCAGGTTGTGTACTCAGTGGATGTGTAGATTTTGAACAAACCAATTTATTGTTAAAATACTTTATGATACAATTCACTCAATATAATCATACTGAATATTTCACATGTAAAAAGACACTGGTACTTATCTGTAATGAATGACTATTAATAAAAAATAAACTATTAACAGAACATTAGATTGGGAATGCATCTGAGTCACTTCAGTTCATCATTATTATCATGCTAATGGCCAATAAATCCCATAATACTAACTGCTGTTGTACATGATGAACTCCAATCTGGTGACCAGGACCTGTTGGGTACCAGGGCTTAGAACCAATTTCACACAGTCACATGGAATGGGCTAAGAAACAGCTTTTCTGTGGGATTTAATTAGGATAACCAAGTGTGATCAATACAAAGTTTCTTTCCTATGACCAATGTTAGCTATACTTTTTCCCAAAATTAATTACACTATTTTGATATCCTATTTTATCTGAGTACATCATGTAGGACAGAGGTCTTACTACAAGAGCTATATTGAATCAACATTACCCAATGCTCAATTGCCAAATTTGTTTAGTTTATTAGAACACAGCACACTTAAAACGTATTAGAAACTTACTTTTACATAAAATTAAACAAGGCTTAGAATGTTTTCTTGATGCTTATCACAATGAAAAGAAAAATATAATAATTTTCTTCCCTTACATTTTGTTTTCTCATTTCCCTCACTCTCTATTTGGCATTCAATATATCATTCTAGATAGAATAATAAAAAATAAGTCACTATCAAACTAAGCTACAAAATCTATCTAGAAAACAGTTTTCTGAACAAAACTAAACCAAACATGTTTTTTTCAGAATGCCAATTAAGTAAACAACAAATAAAATCACTATCATTATTAACAAATTTAAATATGATGTGTATTTTGCCCCATTCTGCATTTTAAGAAAGTTATTTCAGACGTACTAGAGAATCTTTTTGAAATGCAAGGAAGATCAAAAAATGAAGCTAAAGGAGTAATTCTAGATCAAGACAGAAATGATATTGTGGAAACAGCGCAGTAATCCAAGTGCTTTAGGCATTATAGTAATTATTTTAGAAGTAGATAAGTCAAGATGAGAAAGAACAGAAAAATGGCTTTTATTTTTTCAGCCAAAATTTGCCTGAAAGTTTTTTGTTGTTCAGTTACATTGGTCAGCAAAAGACAGCATTAAACAAAATAGGCCTAAACTATATAATAGTTTTTAGATATTTATTAGTTTATAATGTAGATAGAATATTATATATAATAAACTAGGCCTATTCTACACAATAGAATATAAATATTTTCTTTGTATATATTTATTTTAGTGAACAGATATAAGAGGATTGATGACCTATGAAGTTCTCTCCCATGATTTTTTTCCTGTAATATTTAATGTAAATATAGGTGATAAAATGTGTGACATATTTCATATTTTACAGTGTCTTTGCTCTTGCTGTTTATTCAAAGGTAATTAAAGACTTTACCAGAAGAAATAAATCACATGAAATAATAATAGCAAATCTGAACAAAGTTGATTTACTTCCAAATTTCATTTTACATAACAATCATTCTATCTTATGATCTGTCACAAATATATTAAAGCAACCGGAGGTAAGATAATAATTCTCTCTCCTCTTTCCTCTTAGATCACAAAAAGTAAAAACAACAAATAAGAACTGTCAACATAATCCATACTTTTTATATCTTATCCTGCACCTAGATGCCAAATTACAAAGGAGTGAACAAGGGGGGAGCTATGTTGATTCAAAGATGAAGAAATGAATGTTTCATCAAAAACTTAAAAAATACTTTTAGAGAAAGAGAAAAATCTAGATTGTATAAAAGAAAATTTAAAACTAGAATGGGATAAAAGATTACTAGGATAGGTTGAAAATATTCCAAGTGATACCAAATATCTATTTATTGAAACAAATGGACACTTTACTCTGCAGAGCTGCTCCTAAAGTCAGACAAGTGCAGGAGGGATGAGACAAAGAATATGCACAGTCACACTTTATATTCACACAAGGGAAGAATGAAAATCTGGCTATTTCTTGGACTTCTCTGCTTTATTTAAAAATGTTAAGCAATTACAGATAGATCTACCATACGACCCAGCTATTCCACTGCTGGGAATATACCCAGAGGAATGGAAATCATCGTATCGAAGGGATACCTGTACTCCCATGTTTATTTCAGCTCTGTTTACAATAGCCAAGAGTTGGAACCAGCCCAAATGTCCATCACCGGATGAGTGGATAAGGAAACTGTGGTATATCTACACAATAGAATACTAGTCTGCCATAAAAAAGAATGAAATATTATCATTAGCAACAGCATGGATGGACTTAGAGAAAATTATATTAAGTGAAACAAGTCAGGCACAGAAAGAGAAATACCACATGTTCTCACTTATTTGTGGGAGCTAAAAATAAATAAATAAATAAATATACAAAGAAATAAATGGTGGGAGGTGAAGAAGAAACAACAATCATAACAATCCTTGAACGTGTTAAGGCAAGTGAATAGATATGATGTAGTTGCGGGGGAAGTGGAGAAGGAGGGGGAAAGAGGAACAGGTAAAGGGACATGAAAATCTACTACAATGTATATTGAGAAGTTAAAATAAAAAAATAAGATAAAATAAAAATAAAAAAATAAAAATGTTAAGGAAATGAAATGGAAAGAATGATTTCAAATGAAAAAAGGGGACATTGATTGAAGATCATGAAGTTTGGCTCATTTAAGGAAGTGGTATAAAGACAAATTCAGTTAATAAATCACCTTCCTGTTCTTTCAGTGCAAACAAAAGGAAGGGTGTTAAGTTTACTTCTTAAACTTTTATGTACCTATGGGACACCTGGGAATCATAAGATGTTGATTCCGATTGAGGGGTGAGGCCTGATATTACGTATTTTTAACAAGCTCCAAGGTGAAAACATGCTTCTAGTCCAAGGCCAACACTTTGAGCAGTAAAGCTGTAATATTAAACGTAATCTAAGTCATAATGAAGACAAATGAAAGCATCAGAGAGTGTTCTGCCTTGATCTATAACTACTCCTTTAGCTTTATTTTTTGATGTTTCCTGTATTTACAAAAGATTCCCTAATGTGTCTGAAATGAGTTTCTTAAAATGCAGCATATGGCAAGATACACACTATATTAAATTTATTTATAATGATAGTGATTTTATTTGTTGTTTATTTAATTGGCATTTCTGAAAAACATGTTTGGTTTAGTTTTGTCTAGAATTTAACGTCCTAGAAATTTCTTTTCTGGGTATGAGAAAGATGGGTTCCCATGCAGTTTAGAAACTAAAAGGGCACAGAGACTAAGACAGCTCTGTCAAGTCATAAAGAGTTAAGGAAGATTTTAAGTATATGTCTGAGGGGCATGAAAGGCTGTTTCAAGCAAGGTGTTTAAGATTCAGCTTCTCCCCTGGTTCTGAGCTCAATGAAGAAGTGGCAAAATTCTCAGAAAGGCTTAAGAATCAGCTTAGGGATGCATAAGCTAAGTAAAAGCTCTGCCAAAATTACAGACAAAAACATAGCAAGAACACCAGCAACATATGTCTTTAATTAATCAAAATTAATTGAATTAATTGAATTCCCTGGTTCAAGGGAAGCCTCAGGTCTAAATATTGCCCAAACTCAACGAAGAATCAAATTGTCATTAATAAATACATTTATTTTCCGAAGAAGCACCATGTTTATTTTTCTATAATGTTTGCTTTGATTAACTGTTATTAATATGTATTGAGCACTTATTATTCACCTGTCACTGTAAAACTAGTCCATGAGTTAACACTAAAATTTTCATCCACCCTTTCCACCCCAATGCCCATATAAAATTGAGAAAACTAAAAATTATTATTTATGACTTGCTTAAAGTAAGACACATACTACAACTTATGTATAGAGTTGATAACCAAATTAATATATAAATTAGTAATTTATTTTATTTTTATTTATTTATTTATTTATTTTTTTGTGACTGGCCGCACCACGCTCAGCCAGAGAGCGCACTGGCCATCCCTATATAGGATCCGAACCCGCGGCGGGAGGGCTGCTGCGCTCCCAGCGCCGCACTCTCCCGAGTGCGCCATGGGGTTGGCCCAGTAATTTATTATTAAAAGAGACTCGCTCACAGTTTATCCTAAATGTCTATTGCAAATCTTGGGTCTTCTGATTGTTTTTCTAAGTATCAATACCTTGTAGCAGAATTACAAAGTTGAGATATTAAATGATCAAATCAAATTTAATATGTGAGTTCTAGACTTGCACTGCTCAATATTGTAGGCTCTAAACCCATCTATTTAAAGTTAAATTAATTAAAATTAAATAAAAAATTCATTTCCTCAATCACATGAGCCACATTTCAAGTGTTTAGTAGCCATATATGGCTGGTGAGTACCATATTGTACAGCATACTATTCTACATAAACATTTGCCAAACAATTCCAACATCACAAAAAATTCTACAGAACAATTCAATTCTATTTTCATGTGTACAGATCTCCTATCCATTTGTTAATTTTTAAACAATTTAATATAGTATCTAAGACTATTCTCACTATTGTTGTATGAGAAGTACATGTAAAGCAGAGTAATGTTGGTTCTTTAACAGAGCCACAGCTGAGGTTAAAGACCTTGGGGACTTAAAACTTGTTTAACTTGTTGAAGTAATTTATTCTATGGGATTCAAAATTTAGTTCTTATCTTTGTCTTTTTTGCGATCAACTAAATTTTGAATTTGAATGACACTAGCTTTCAATAACCTACTTCATTTTCTAATATATGATTAACCGTACCATTGAAAATGTGTGTCTTTATAGGAAATTAATATAATTTCTTAATTAAGTTGTGAAATTAGAAAAAGCTATATATATTTGTTTCGAATAATGATTACTGGCTCTTAACTAAGCCAGCAGCTCAGTATTACAAAAAGATGACAATGGAGTGCCTATATTGATAAAGTAAAGCACCACCTTGAATTAGTTAACAATTTTAAAAGTCATTTCATTTAAGCACAGTAAAATCAGATTAATGTGGTCTGCTATAACATGTCTTTCCACCAGCATTCATGTTAAAGTCATAAAGTTTATGGACCCCTCCTCTCAATTGTTATGTTTATAAAATGAAAACTCTCCCCTTCATTAATTCCTTTTCCATAATTCATAAATATCCTCCTCCTTTCACTTCATCCATTGTCACTGCTTCTATGAGCTGATTCCATTTCATACCTTGATTTTCATGTCCTAATTTATTTTCCTCAAAGTTTTTTACCTGTCACTTCTTCACAACAAATTTACATAAGCATTATTTTTAAGATCATCTCTAATTATTATTTTTCCTGTATTGCTTTATCTTTCTCTCCTGCATACTTTCATGTCTACTTTATATTAGAATTTCTATTGCTAGAGTCACCCACGGGCTTTATGCTCTGGTTGCTAAATGTATATGTATTCTTTTGTGGTAATAAAAAGCAGTAGCATCCAATCTCACAGTTCACTTCTAAAAATAAGGAAGCTCTGTATCATGTTATTAAATCAATAATAACTGTGAGTGTAAAACAAATTTCAATGCAATATTTGCATTTAGTGAAAGTAAAAAGGTATGAAAATTATTTTCATCTTTGTACATACATGTGTAAAAGCTACAAAGCAATACACTGAAACTTAAAATCCCATGAGTATAGAGGAGCAATCAAAATAATTTACAGAAAAAATTCTGAAAAACAGTTAAGGTCATACATTAATGTTATATTCAATTTAATTGAATATATTTTTATCTGACTCCAACGAATGATTCTAGAACCAAAGATAATATTGAAAGTGAGGAAAAGGGGGAAGTTAGTGACAACTCCTGGTGCAAGAGTCTGTGCAACTGAAGGATATGGTGCTTTCATAGAAATGAGAAAAGAAACTGGGTTGAGGTGAACGGTGGTAAGGACTGAACAGAAGTGGAAAAGGAAAATGATTTTTGAATAAGTTGTCATAAACACAGAGACATTCTTCTGCAACAGATCTTTCTCCACCATCCTGCAATTGTTTACATACGTATTGTCCCCACGTCATACTATGAGCATTTTGACGGGAGAGAGGTGCAGTGTGTCATTCAGATTTTATCTTTAATGTCTTGATTCTGCCTGGCACTTAATTGTTTCCCTATAAAAATTCAATGCCCTTTTTAGAGAGATTAGTAAGGATGCAGCAACACGCCTCAAATAAAAGTATGTCTTTCTTAAAAAATCTTAATTTTCTGACTGAAACTTTTATAATAAATTATTTCTATTAAAAGTTCCAAGAGCCAGAACTTACTGGGATTGACCACAGGTTTAAATTCCATCCCTATCCAAAAATACTTCTTCCTGTTTTTTAAGGCTTGAAATTCAAGTATCTGAAATTTGTTCCTGGGGTTAACCCAGGTTAAAACGCAGCTAAGGAGCAAAGAAACATCTTTATTTTAATATGTGGCTATGGGGTCCTCTGCTGAGGTCGGATTTGACAAGGAGAAAGATACAGAGGAGAGGTAACAAACAATGTGATAAAAAAGAAACCTAGGATCATTGAAGATTAATTTACCTACTTCACAATTTTATATAAAACTAAGGACCCACAAAGTACCAGCCTAATTTCATGCTCTTGTTTCAGTCTTCTTTTATTCTTTTGCAATGTTAAGTGATTGCCTCTCTACCCCTGGTTTCCTCCATTCTATTCTAAATTGAGCAACCAGAATGATCCTGTTAAAATAAAATAAATTCACACACACACACACAAAAACACACACACACACACAAAAAAAAAAAAAACCGGGGTGGGGACATGTTCTCACTTATTGGTGGGAGCTAAAAATAAATAAATAAATTCACTCACACACACACACACACAAATCGGGGGGGGGGAAAGATATAACAACTACAATTTCTTTGAAGGTGTTACAACAAGCAAACGGAAAGGACATTCTTCGGTGGGAGGGGGGAGAGGGAAGAGGGAGGGAGGTTTCGGTGATGGGTCATAATAATCAACCACATTGTATATTGACAAAATATAAATAAATAAATAAATAAATAAAAGTCATTTTGTGTCAGTCCTTTGGCTCAAAATCTGTTAGAGGCTTTGTATCTAAATAAGAATTAAAGCTGACAAAGACCTATTATTCCCTATTACCACCATTCTCTCTCGGACCTCATCTTCTGCTATTTTCTCTGTTCACTCTTCTCCAACCACGCTAGCTTTTTGCTGGTCCAGAAAGCCATCAGGTATATTCCCAAATTTAGATCCTTTGCACTCCATCTCTAGAACACTCCTCTGCCAGCCATCTTCTTGACTGATCTGTTCATCTCCTTCATGTATTTGCTCAAATACACCTGTTTGATTAGGACTAATTACAATCAACTCCTGATCTTTCCAACCCTGTTCTTCCTTTCTCTATGGAATTTATCATTGTTTAAAAGGCTATAAAATTTACTTCTTCATTATATTTGTTATTAGTATCATTCCCTCTCCTCCAGAGAGGAGGATCTTTCTTGTCTTGTTTTGTTTACTTATTTATAAATTTAAAAAAAACACACAACAAATACTGTTTACTGATAGCTTACATTTTGCACAATAGCATCTGACTCTATTTTTGCTTGTTTGTTTTTTGGTCTGAAGATTTGAAGATCACAGTGTTCTTCCCCATTGTAAGATAATAAATGAATTAAATGAAATAAACACTTATAGAACTCCATTAAATCAGTAAATGCATCCTTATGAAGGCTTAGGAAATTGAGTCCTATTTAGTTTAGCCTTGCTTGCATGATGAATGTAGATCAAGACTGATATTAGTTCTCAGAAATTCAACCACCCAGGACAATGACTCAGGAGCTTTCTCAGAAAATTCCTCGTTAAAAGCCTATATCCTAGTGAATACTCTCCAAGATAATGATTCAGAAAACAAAAATAAAACAAAGCTAAATCAAATAAAATTTTAAACAAAAAAATATAAGAAAAATGTGAATTAAAGGCAGTTTACAATTACAGTAATGCCTATAGAATTTATAGGAAAAATTACTCCTGCTATTAGAGTTAGTGTGTTTGACCATTTGACATATTTGAATTCACAATTTTATTCTTTTTAAAATGCTGTTGTGTCAAACATAGATCTAAGCAGTCATCTTTTCTCTGACACTCTGATGTTAAATTTTGACTTTGAAAACTCCTTAATACATTTTACATACACAATTAAATTGATTTCATAGTGCAGATATAATAAGAAGATATTTGCTGAAAAACTCTTTGTAATAGGAAAAGTGCTATACAAAATTAGAGAGATTATTCCTATTAAATTTTTTTTACACATTTCTTCCCACTGCCTTCACTACATATCAGATTTAGGGTAGAAAAATAATGGGAAAACTGTTTTCAAGTAACCAAGCACATGTCCCATTGAAACCTGTTAAGGGTTATACATGAGTATAAAAAGATAGTATTGGGCCCTTAATGTGTTCAAGATCTAATTTACTGTACACTGAAAGCATTACATTAGTAATGATAGTCAAAGCTGAATCTCAAGGGTTTGACAATTTTGCTGAAGCATCCAGAATTTTTCCTACCGGAACTACCCAAACTTTTGAAAGCTCTCTCTCCTTTTTTTCTCCCCCTCTGCAATCATCCAATTAAAAGAATTTTCCCCACTGCTGCAAAGCAGTAGAATTTCACAGAAGTTTTATGCTACATTTAACAGCTCAGGGTTTTAAGTTAATAAAAAATAGACTTTGAAGAGACAAGTATATACAGTACATGTTTGGAGGTGACATGTAATATCTTCTATTATCATTAGAACAAAGTGAAATTGTATTTCATGGTTTGCTGCTTTTAGAAATCATTAGGAAAAAACAGTGTTTTCTGTTTCAAGTCTACCACAAAGCTAGATTCCATACATGTTAAAATAATGTGTAACTTTATTCCTTTGTTTTTCTGGTAATTTAAAATTTTTAGGGATTAAATATTTATGTTCTCATTTTTTCAGGTGTAGGGAAGGGAAGACGGGTATGCATCTTTTTATTTACTGCTGATCTCAATGTTCACATGAAATTTTTTCATGTGGTTAGGGAACTGATACATCCTGTGTGTTTTCAACAAATATAACCAATGGGAAATAACCAGAATATATAACAAATAAATGTGTGGGCTTGAACTTCTTTTGTGTTTTGATACACATGACCTACAAATTTTATTCTTTTAATTTACAAAGTTTTTAGATGCAGTAGATATTAAAATTAAGAGAAGATGTAGCTCTGTACTTGCACAGCTCTTCTCAAGCTGGAAAAGTTTATATGCTTACTTAACCAAAATTTTAACATTCTATATCTTCTTAGCTAATGCTATTACTGTTGTACTCCATCTCTATGTGATCTTAGGAGAATAATTAATTAATTTCTTTGTGGCCTTTTTCTCAGTTTTCCATTTCAGGGGAAATGTTATCTGCTTACAAACTATTTAGGGCCAGAGCTAATGAGGTTTTATTTAATTTCCTTTTTTGGTTGTGTTCCAGCAACATTTCCATGGCTCTCTATAACTAGCAGGCAATACGGTTCCTGAGTAGATACACACTTAGTGACTTTTCCAAATTAAGGAAGACCCAATACTCCAAGTTCAAATTTGTCAGTGGAAGACTTTCCATGTTAAAAAACTATTCTGCAATACAACTGAGAAAAGCTATAGCATCCATGTATGACTCCTGCTGGAAGAAGCACTGAAAGATTCAAAATGAAGTGGGATGATAAAAAGGGGGAATACATGTTGACTCCCATTCATTCTAAATTTCTTTATTCTGGATTACAAACTTTATGCAAGCTCTTCCCTTTCTCCACAAATGCACTGCTCCATATGATTGAGAATAGCTAACATACCAAAACACAGGCTTAAAATCTGAGTAACATTAAGGAGATAGTTGTTTTCCATTAATTTTGAGATAATTGCAGAGAAGTTGGAGAGGTGGTGGAGAGTTTGTTGGGGAAGGGGCAGGAAAGGCAGCTACTGTCCATTCCAAGCAGACAGAGAGGTTTAAGATTATATTTCTTAATCTCAGTAATAATTCTCTGAAGTAGGTAAGCAGTAGGATCTCCATTACCAGAGGAGAAAACAGAGACTAGCAGAGACTTAAAGAGTTCAGGCAGCAGACAGCAGAGTCATAATTCAAACCTGGGCCAGTTTGACCACAAAGTTCAATCTAAAAAACCACTTAACAAATCTTCTTTTAAACCTCTGGTTTTAAATAACTGAGAAATTATTATAATGAAAATGAATTCAATTTAGCAGTTACATTCAGCAAGGTAAGTTCTTGACTATATACCAGTTCTGTAATCTACAATATATAATATTTCTCATATTATAAAGTAAAATGACTTCAAACAATAGAAGTCTCATAATGGAAACAGATATATATGATCATGCTGCCAGATTACCTGCGCTAGTAGAGATTTTTTTAATGAGCCTGCAACAATATTTTCTTTATTTTTAGAGATGTAGTTAAGGGGCAATAAATTAGCAATGCAATTATCAACCAAAATTCTTTTGTATGCTTTCTATTAGGACTTCATTTACACCAGAAAATTTACCTTCTGTGTTTCCTCACTACTATTTTAATTCTCAAAGAAATTAATGTTGAATATAATTTGTGGGAGAACACCTGGCTACTTAGCCCTTGAATACATATTGTCTGAGATTTCTGCTAGGCATTCTCAGAAATTAGAACATATACTTTTTAAATTTTATGACTATTTTTTTTCTTTTTAGAACTTATGAAGGTACATGAGCCTCAAAACCCAATTGTACTTACATAGGCATGCCATCTTTTAGTCACTATGGAATTTACATAATAAAATGTTCTCAGTGTATTTGTAGTATTTGCATAAAAACTTTTGTCCATAAATCAAAGATAATTTATTTTTGGACTACATTAGTTCACGTTTCTTTTATATAAATCAAGGCTAAAATACTGACATAGAAGGGGTTTTATAACTGCTTTGAGTCCATAAAGATCTAGGCACTGTTAGGATGGCGGTGAAAAGAAAAGTCAGAAACATTGGATTTGATGCCCATCGTTGCTACTTACTAGCTTTCTTACCTTGGGCAATCATTCAACCTCATTACTCCCTGGTTTTTTCATTTAGCAACAGCACTGACTTTATAGGAAATGTATGTGAAGTACCTAGTATATTGTCTGGCTCAGTAGTGAATCAGTTGTAAGGATTTTAATAACGGCTAGTAGATCTTTCAACCCAACACAAGATTATATACTAGACTCTATTTTAGTACTTATTACAACAGAAGACAGCTTATTTCATTACTGAATAACTCAAATTGTGAGAATGTTATTTTTTTCATTGATCCCAACTTGGTCTACCTGGAACGTCTATGCTTCTGTACCAGATATATACTCTGGTGCTCTGTAAATAATGGAGAGGTATGACAGCATTTTAAACATATATAAATTCCTTGTTTTCCTCTCTCTCTTCCAGGCTAAATATCCCCAATTTTATTTTGTGTTTTTTTTTCCTACAAGATATATTAGTTAGGAATTTTGGGGTTCTCGCTTAAGCAAAACTTTTCTTTTGGCCCATGTACTGAAGTAGATCTACTAGCTTCAGGTTTAGTAAAAAGGTTCCTTAAAACGTTTGTAGAAAAACAGAATTGAAAGATAATATGAATCTTTCACAAATGCTTTGAAGTACCCGTGTATGATCCAGGGGCTCAAATAATGTCATTAGGACCCTGTTTTATGCCATATTGGCTTCACAGATTTCCACATTTTAATGTGAAGATAGTTCCAGACTGGTCTTCTAACTCCGAGTCTAGTGGAAAAGAGAAAATGCTCTCAGCCAATTCTCATTAATCATGAAATTAAGCACTGTAGGCATGGTAAGCAGAACATGCTTATTAACTTAAACACAAGACGTATATATTTACTGGGTACCAGCCAATCAGAGTGGACATTATCACCACACAGAACGGACACCAGCCATAAACAACAATTATGGCTGCATACTGTATCTATACTGACCTTAATTCTATTTTAGGAACTCCCCCTGTTCTGCCCAAGGAACAGATTGCAGTCAAATTCACCCTAAAGTAAAGACTAAGAGTGAAAGGAGTCTCAATTCCCAGGAGGAAAATAAAATTATGGTTACTAATAAAAAAAGAATCATTGAGTAATGGGTTGGGTAGTAAAAGTAAGCATGATCCACTACACACGAATTTGAGAACTTCCAACAATCTAATTATTTTGCTGAATTTATTTCAGATAAACAATTGTTCTGATAAACATGCTCCCCACAATTAAATACTCAGCGTGAAGTCTGACCAATATAGCGTAGAGCAGGAATATTACCTGTTTTGTCTAAAATCTATATAGCTGTTAATGAAGCCCAAAACTTCTGCAACCCTTCCATAATTTTCACTTGAAATTGTCAAGCTGGGTCCCTCAGCATTCTGTACTGATATTCATTTCATTTTTTAATGTTAAATGTCAAATGTAAAACTATTTGCCTACTAAAATTTAGTCCTACTTGGTTTAGGCTATCCTTCTGGCTATTCAAAATAATACAAAACACTCATATGCAAATTCAAGCACTACCTCATCATCTATACCTTTGGAAATATATCCAGTCCTTAAAAAATAATAAACAAATAAACAGTCAATCAATGAAAATCTAATTTAAAAAAAAGACCACAACACAGTGAAGGAGACCCTTTCTCTAGATTTATATTGACACTATTTGGATAGGTTTGATCAACCAGTTATGAATATACTTCAGTCCATATTTCTCTACCATGTAGACAAGAACATAGTAAGTGTTTTTGTTCAATGCCTTGTATGAATTAAAATCCATTTTTTTACACAGTTCCTTGACCTGATATAAGTTATAACTAAAAAGCCCATGCTAGCTTCTAGTTATTTATTTTCTCTGTGCTAACTCTCTAGGTAATTAATCATCAAATTTAGAATTTGGACTGGATCAACAGCAAACTCACTGGTCTAAAGCCTGGAGGATCCATTTTCCTTTTTAGATTTATGATATCACTGTTCTTTACTTATGTAGAACTTAAAAATTTAAGATTCCAAAATAACACATCATCAACCCTACATTATCCCGAAACATATTATCTGCATCTCAACTTATCTTCATAAATCTCATTTTCAAGTTCTGACTTCTATAATTAAGCAGAGTAGGTGATGAAGTCTTGTGCTACTGTTCTGTTACTTAATTTCTTTCACCTGTGCCAGCTGTGGCACAGTTGGAATTCTTTTAAACAGTAATAAGGAATTATCTCTCTAAAACCAAGAAAAGCATAGAGCAGAAATTTGTCAAACTTTAAAGATTAAGAGAAAAAAAATGTTCCACATTGGCTGCCATACTCTGTTTTAACCTCAAAGAAGCATAATTTCGAGATCATTCTAGTACAACCCTTTCATTATGAAAGGAAGAAATAGATGCAGGAAAGTTCAGTGACTAGTCTAATGTCTAGAAAGGGTCAGAACTAGCTAGGATCAGGGCTCAGGATTTACGTCAATTTATATTCCTTCCTATTTCACCACAAAGGCCCTGGATTGAAAGATGATACTCAACCAACATAGAATAAACAGTTTGTAACCAACATTAAAACTGCTCTGATTATATTTTCTTAATCAAAAATAATCAAAATGTATGTGCATGTGAATGCATTTTCTTTTGCATCCAAAATACAATGTAAGAATGGGCTTTTGAAGATAAAATAATGGGTATCCTCTGATATTTCAATGTAATTTTCAAGAAAACAGGACAGAATATTTAAAATTACAACTGCCCTTGAAAATTCCATTTTAATGGCCATTTTTGTGTTACATATATCAGAGACTGAAAATCATTATATGTGCAGTGCAAGTGTGCTCAAGAAGTGGGCTTTGTACTCTGCACCCCTGGTAAGTATGAGTCTTATGACTAATGTAACAATTTCTTCTCAGATAGGCCCCTCTGTCCTGGATTCTGGCTGCAAAACACTGCAGCTTATACTGAATCTACTATGGAAAATTTTATATCTTTTTTTTATGTGTCTAGCTTATTGAAACAGAAAATAGGTTGTTTTCATCCAGTACATGTGTTAATGTAAATTTTTTTGCTGCTCAGCCCCAGATGACAACCAGATGCCTAGAGAAAAAGATGGCAACTTTTTTCCCTTTCTTTTCTAAAACACTTCGCCTTTCTTATTCACAGAATAAATAAACAGCCTTGTGGTTCACCAAGGACTTCTCTCTCTACTTAGTTTGCTATTTGTATCTCGAGATTGTGTCTAATTTTTTACTCATTTTGTGTGTTTGGTGTCTAATACAGTGACTGCCACATAACAGGAACTCACATATTCTTAGAACTAAAAATGAATTTATAACACTATTAATTAATTCTGCTTCTTTATAATGGTGAATGTATTTGCTGAGATACACATAAATGGAAGGTTAGGTAAAGTTTAGCACTTAAATGGTCAAAATGACTTTCTGTTGAAACTTTTTCTGTATCTAAAACTTTATTTGAATGAAATAAACAGCATATCTTCCCTGAGTGAGTGATGAAGAATCTGTTCAGGCCATCTATGAGCATACTCGTTTGCTTACATTGCCCTAACATGCAGTAGAACAATCCAGTTTTGCTTCTAAAGTGGTAAAAAACAAAAGGCTAAGGAAGAAAAGAAAAGATGAAAAAAGATCATTATAAAAATACAAGAAAATTTACCCTTAAAATGTGTATCTCTGCTTATATGCAGATAATATATACTATGGAATATGAATTTTCATTCTTTCCTTCCCAAGTTACCAGAATAAGTAAGAAATTTTGCTTTATTTACATTGAAAAGAACTGATAAGTGGATCACTACGTGGGTGGCAGATGATAGATAAAAGGTGCAAGGGAAATATATTATAGAAATATTTGAGGCATAAAATTTTGAATGGTGAAAAAAGCTCATCAGAACATCAAATAAGAATATTTTTCATAAGCTAAATATGTGCATTCTATTTTTCAACATAACTTTGTGCACTTGGAATAATGCAAATAATTTTATGGTGTATAAAATTAAACATTTAATTACTGAAAGAGAGGTTTGTTTTGTTTTTTAACCCCCTAAGAATATCACCACATACCACTGGAAGTATCACGCACTCATCATTAATAACACTACTAAGCAAATCAATGCTTAGTATGTGTGATTGGCAGCAGAAATATGTTTATTTCAATCTCAGGCTTAGTTGGCTAGCCAAACACAAAAGACCATTAGCTTCTAGAATAGCCAAATAATTCTATGAAAAATTATATTTTTATTAGATCTCCAATTCATTAAATATTCCCTGCAAAATCTCTTCTCAACTCCTTATTCCATCCTAAGATGTTTCATCTCTAGTAAGTACATTCATCATGTACTCTTGAACAATTAATAAAATAAATAACACTTTTAAACTATAGATATCACATAGACCATTTGAATACCAGAGAGTTGGGTTATAAATAACATTAAAATACCATTCAAATATTTTTCCAGAATTATATGTTTAAATAAAAGAACATTTTAATTTCAAGCCAAATTTTAATTAAGATATAAATAAAGCAATATATTCTATGTATTTAAAATTACCTACTTCCATGAATTGTCCTGTTTCTGATTATTTTTCATAATAAAGCAATCAGTAAAATTGATACAGGAATCTTAGATGAGAAAGAAAGTTTAAAAAAGTAACTTTTTTATGACTAATAGAAAGTAGAGATGCAGAAGTTACATCAAAAAATTTGTGGAAAAATAAATTAAAAGATAACACTAATCTTTCCATGAACTTTTTGAAGACCCCTCATACTTAAGTTTAAGCTCAGATCCTAAGAATTCTATAAATCCACAAATAAAAATACATTCTACAAACTGCCTTTTAAAATGAGAAAACATGCTTTGTTGACAGTGTTATGCCCAACTCACTTCATTAACTTCTAGTGATACATAAGAGCACAGTGTAGTTTTCAAGTTAACAATCCATTTCCCTGAGCTCATGCATTCATTGTTTCTCTCTTGTCATATGAGTGTTTTAGAAAAGGCAAAGATAGTGGAGATGCCACAACCTTAGATACAACATAAAATAGAGACTTAAAATGCAAAAGCTGTAAATGCACAAAGCACATCTCTATAGAATCTTATGACATGAACACTCTTCTCTGCTCTGTAGATAAAAGTGAGGTAAAACAAAATGACAGTAAAATTTAAATGATCCTCTTATTTAACACTTATGCAGCACACAGAATTCTGTAGATAATATAAAAAATAAGAAATCTACAATATAGTCGTGTGTTACAACGAGACATTTTGGTCAATGAAGGACCACATATCCTAAGGTGGTCTCCTAAGATTGTGATGAAGCTGAAAAATTCCTATCATCTAATGATGTGGTTAATGCCGTAACACAACACATTACTCATGTAGCAGCAATAGTATACACTATATAGCCTGGATGTGTAGGAGGCTTATTCTATATAGTTTTCTGTAAATACACTCCATGATGTTCCCACCACGAAAATGCCTAAGGATGCCGTTCTTATCACATCCTTGTGCAACACATAACTGTATTTATTTTTGAAAGTCTAGTATGTTTAACTTTGTTTTATTTTCAGGTGACTAAAACTTGAGCACCAGAAATTTGTTCAGTTTCTCAAAGATTATAAACTCATTTTAAGATGGATTAACTATACCATGCTTGAATCTCATCAACCTATACATACACTTTACTAACTCAGTAGCATTTTGTACAATGGGGAAAGGACTGCTAATAAGAGAAAATTGCATATTTATTTTCATATAATTCCTTTTTTTAAAAAGTTATCTTGCATTTCTAGATACTATCACACATTCATTCACCCATTGTTTTATTTATTCATTCAACTAATCTGTATAAAGGGTCTACTATGCACTATTCTTTCTGGTAAGCACTGAAAAATAGATGTTTGAAAACAGTGTGTGCATCAAATGGGAAGTAATGATCATCGGGGGAACATAGTATAAAGGAGGACAGAAAGAAATAAAGACAATAAGTGAGAAAATTTGGAAATGTGTAGGTCAGCCAGACCTTGAAGACAGAATCGGATTATAGGAGAAAAAAGAGAAACAAAGATAAAGAAAATAGGTATCACTTTGGAAAGGTTTATTGAATATTTTCTTTCTGTCATGAGTATGAATAGCCAGAAAACACAGGAGAAATCTAAGTAAGTAGACTTAAAGATCTTAGTTAAAACTGCACTGCCTGTACTCCACCTGTAATGCCCACCTTTGATGGCACTGTAATATGAAAACCATCCTACAATCACAGGCAAAGATGCTCAAGATCTAGTTGATTCCAGCTAGGAAGAAGAAGTTTTGAAGTGTTTGAGAGGGGCTTGCTTCACAGACAATAAATGACATGATAAAGAGGAAGAACATGATTTCTGCATGTATATGCTAGGGCCTGAACTCTCAAGAGGACTTTTCCGACCTGCTGCTGCTTCTACCATCTTTCATCCAGCCAGAATAAGTAAAAACAAGACAAAACAAAACCAAAACCAAGGCATACAAAGCTCTGATGTTTCTCCTGTTCTATTCACCAGGCACTCTGTGAAAACAAACTCTAGAAATCAGATACCCTGACAGAGTCAGGAAAAGGAAGAAACTTGCTCTCTGGGTGTCCTATGTAAGGGTGCAGAGCCATCCAGACATTGCACTGCTGGGTATTCTCTCTTTACCATAACTCAGGAGAGTTTAGAACTCCAGGATGGGAAATAGCACAAGGAGCCAGCAATAATGATGATACTCTGGGCCAAAAAAAAAAGAAAAGAAAAAATGCTATCATAATAGTATCATAGGTTTACATTCTTTTTACAGTAATCATATATACAGTTTATACTAAATATAGCAAAAGAGTTAAAGATAGGAAATAACTGCAAAATGGAAGCAGTAGTAAATGGATTAGAGATTCCAAAATGTATTTTTTATGAAATAATAGATAGATGAGATATTTCAAATTTAAGTGTTCTCTGGTCAAATGTAAATTCCTCCTTGAAAATTCTTGGAGCCAGACAGGTATATCAGTATGGTGAAAGCTCTCAAAAGTCTTATAGTTAATAAAATGGCCTAATTTTGTTTATTAAAGCATTTTTCTACCTTAAAACCCCTAATATACTTCTGGGTATTTAAAACAAGAAAAATGAAAAGCCACTGACTATCCCATACTGCCTCACTTTTAAAGGCATTGTTACTAATGTTTCTTTAATTAAAATATTTCACTAAAATCTTTTACAGTTGTATATTAATTTTTTTTTCTTTCTAAGATCCATAAAATATGCTTTCTGTGCAAAATAAATTATCTTAAGTTTTGAAGAAGATATTTTTTATTCAAAATATGTATAAACCACACCTGGCTAAATGGTATTCTCATCTGTGTTGCTTGATATTTAGCACTGTAATCAAACCATATTGCAGTTTTCACAGTTTCTGATGAGCCCTAAATGAGGCTCCATCACTCTAGCATACTATTTCATGAGTAGAACTAAAGATGAAAAATCTCACCTTGCTTCTAAAATAAAACTCTACTCCACCAAATATGTCCAAACTAAATCATTTATGTAGGACTAATTGAATCTGGGCATTTCTTAAGGATTGCTCCTGAGCCATCATCTGCCCCAGCTGGCTCTAATCCTTAGTAAATGAAATGTGTCCTAAGAACATTATCAGCAGATATGAAAACTGAAAATGTAATAGGTATATGAACCTTTTATAAGACTAAGATATAAATAATTCTGATGCCTGTTTAGAAGAAATAAGTAGAAAATGAGTTCCTTGAATATTATTTATTCACATTATTAAGTCATCTCTCCAATTTTATCTTTAAAACAATATTTTTAAAAGTACTTTAAAAAAGATTATTGTTTATGATCCTATACGTACTAGCACATCACATCAAAATGTATATTTTACAAAATACTTCAACATTAAATTAACTCTGTCATTCCACATCATTATTCAGAGGCAGAGTTGTTTTGGGCACTCCTTTTCCACTAACAAAAACAACATCTAAAAAATAATGATATTTACATAATGATTATAACAAGAGTTATTAGCAGGCATTACGACTGTCTAACTAAGCACTACAAACAACCTTACATTTCTATAAGCAGAATGTTGTCCTATTACCCATTTACAATGACAGAATCAGAAATATAAACTTTCGACTTTAACCTGTGTTCTAGAGCAAATCAATTATGGGGTCGGAAAAAAGAAGATTAAATTTTGTTCTGTTTTATATATTGCACTCATTGTTCCTATCACAGGGGTACTTTCAGAGCCCTCTATAATTCCGTGGAGGATTTGATTTACCAAATACATAGCTTCTAAATCAGAAAGTGAAAGGTAAAAGTTATATATATATAACCAAGAAGAAATAATGACATCAGAAAAGAAAAAGATCCAGAAAAATGATTATTTAGTTGTGCTTGCATAGTACACAGGTGGAGAGTGCTGAGGATCATATCATAGTAATGGTGAATATGTGAGCGAGATTCTACTGTTGAAAATCAAAACAGGAAGAGAGAGAGAAAGAAAGGAAATAAAGATGTCCATGGTCAAAGAGGTCAAAACAGACTTATCATTTTCACCCTAGAATATATTTACATTAATTGATATCTGTAAAAGTGGATTTAAAATAAGTTGAAATGGAAAAGCACTCCCATGAGATATAGTTACATGACAAAATTTCAAAATTCAGTTGCCTTAAGCTGCAGCTGATAATATCAGATAATTATAACCATCCATTACTTGTTCTTTGTGATAAGTGGAAACTAAGCACTAGTTATTTGATCTCTAAACTAGTCAGGAGGTTAGAGGAAGTCACTCCTTGAGAAAAATAATAAGAACACGAATGTTTATGATTTAAATTGTGTCCTTTAAAGATATGTAAGATGAAAGAGGTTAAATTCTTATATCAACTTTATAAGAAAGCAAATGAGAGCCCCTCAAAGACCAGTTCATAGGTAACCAAGTACAAGAAACGTTTAATACTCCTGTAAATGTTCCACTAGAAATATCTTATTTTCATCTCTCTTTGTCCACTTAATCTTGAATCGCTTTGGGAAGGTTATCATTTGGGAACATTATCACAGAATGGAGATAGCTACTGCTTGGGGAGTTGGCCTGACTCGAGATCCTGATTCCTGATTCCCTGATTGCAGCCTGGAATCAGGAGTTCTCTCAGGAATTCTAGATCAGTGAACTGAAAAAAACAAAAAACAAAAAAACTTGGATTTTCATACGTGCAAAACTGTTGTAAACTTTTTGTATTTTAAAAAATAAAGAATATGTAATTTTATTTTATTCTTATATGCAAGCTAAATTATCTACTGGATTCTTATTGGATTTCTTAATTCATTGTGTTAAAATTCAAAAGCTATTGGCCAAAGACCAGTTGTATGCTTGACTCTTTGTAATGAGGGATTTCAGCACTGACCCAGGTAGAACATGTAAACACTGAGAAACACTGCACAATGTTTACTTAACTTTGCCTTCATACTGAGTTCATACATTCAGATATAACTAAGGCTTCTCTATCCCTTTGAGACTGAGATTTTTTAATTAACTGGTTGATTTAACAAATATCAAAGGTCTCTTTAAGCTAAATACCAAATTAGACCCTGGGAATACAGCTCTGAATAAGACAGACATTGTTCCCCACCCTTACAATCTAATGGTATGAGGGATTTCTGGCAGGAGATAACAATTCTAGCACAAAAAAGGTTTGAAAGTCTCAGAGTTCGGCTGTATGGGTATACACTACTACCGGTCTACCTGTCTATACAGTGAAAAGACTGCTTAGCACTTTAAAGTTCAGGTTGGCATTAAGCTCTGACAGTGCAGGTTGAGAAATCAGATCAAGGTGTAAGGTAGGTGTAAGGACAAACTTAGTTTTAATAAAAGGATCCAGCTTAGTTTCTAGAGCCCTATTGATAGGGCAACTATTCCAGGATCTCCAGAGAGAGGGCATCTTAGCATGAGCTAGTGAACTCTTGCTTTGGATTAATCTGTGTATACACTAGAAAGGATAGGAAGAAAGAGCTGGGCTTTCGATTATAATCAAGACTCAGAGGATCTCTACTGAGTGTACAGTAGTTGCACTTCCTTCTCCTTAAAATGATGTAGTCATTTTTAATATATGCACATAACTATTATATTTGAGATTTGTCACACTATTTTTCACTGTAGAAAACAAAAGGAAGAGCAAGCTGAATTTTTCTTTCACTTAGTCTGTAGGAAATCAGGATGTTATGGACCAAATAGAGAACAGGATGTTATGAATCAAGTAAAATCAGTAATAATTATTAGAGGTAACATTTATTGTGGGGTTATAGTGTGCCAGTTTTGGTGTTATTCACTTTATTGCATTTTTCCTTTTAATTCTCAGTACTGTGCCTATTAAAAGGTACAGTTACAAATGTCATTTTATTGGTATCAAGTAAACACAAAATAGTCCACATTAGTAATTATTTTGTCTTCTCTGATTGGGAGGGGTGAGACAGCAATACCTTTACATTTTCTACTTTTTGAAACTACATATTTAGAAAGACACTAATAGCATTAACAATTCTGAAAATAATATAACCATAACACATTTTATACCCTTCCATCCAGTCTTTGTTTATATACATTTATATATAACATAATTGCAAATAGAATGTACACACAGGCAATTCTGCATGCTTTTAACAATTTGATGTCAAAATAAGACAAAGCCAGAGAATCATTATACTAATCAAGGGTAATTAATATAATATGATGCCATTTACCTCAGAACTTGGTGAACAACAAAGCACCAAATAGCATTTAGCACACCAACAGAATCTGGACAGCCTCATGGGCTTAGATAATGGGATTTTGCCTGAAGTGGGTTCACCCTCATTGGAAATCTTACTGGATTTATTTCCTAAATCTCTATGACATTTAATATATGCTATCTTCTTTTGTAATTATTTGTATGCATGTCATATCTCTAATGAGATTATAAACTTTAAGCTCAGGGAATATTCCTTATATCAGTATATCTCATACAAATTAAGAATTAAATAAATATTTGCTAAAAGAATGAATACATGAATATTAAAAGGAGAAAAACAAGTGCAATTCAGTATAAGAGATTTATAAATATGCAGAAAAAAAAGAAATATGTCTACGTTGCTTTAAAAAAAATGCTAGGAAATATTAAACAATCAGTACATCCTCCAGAAGTAAAAATATTTTGAACTTTTTAATAGCAGAAAATGGTAAAGTTCAAACCAGTATCCAGATACTCTATCTTTTTTCCCCATCCACCCACCAGATTGTAAACAAATGGTGGACACAAATATTACTCTAAAATAGCAGTAAAATTAAATTTACTGAAGTCAATAAAATGTACTGCTGGGCTACATGAAAATTATTTCAAAATATTTGTGATTTTTTTTGGATTGTTCTAACCTACCATCTCCATCCACTGGGATAGATAAGTGATGCAGATATGGAAAGATGACTGAGTAAAACAACCTCCTAATACTGAATAATAAACACTTATTTTTTAATGGGAAATTAGTGTCATGCAGTTAAGGTAGAGAAAGAATTTTTCTTTGTTCAAGTGACATCCCAGTTAAAATCTACTTGTGTATTAGATAGCTAACTACTTCTTGAAAAACTCTTTTCTCCGTTGAAGAATCTAAGTTATATCAATCAAGACTGCCATGTTGCCTCTATTTTTCTCTTCTAGGTTTTAAATTTTAAGTCCTTATTTTGAATAACACAAATAAAATATTTGTACCAAAACTACTGATCTATGTAAAAACATGTGGAGAACACAAAACACCACATGGTTTTGTCTTCTGGTCTCTAAGTTTTTAGAATTCATCTGAGAGGTGAATATATTGACTAAAGGATTAAAAACTTAAGGAGAGCAAAACGTGAAAAGCATCCCCAATTTTGGGATTTTAAGTCATTCTCCAAATTTTGATAGCTAAGGAAACCTGATCCTTGTCCTCAAAGGTGAGGCATAAATCCATCAATGCAGACTTAGAAGCCACTTTGGAGGACTAAATGGTTTATAGAGTGACAGGACATAATAATGGACTTCTTTGTGAAATTCTGATAAGAATGAGATCTAGCCTGGTTGTGCTGACTATAAAAGAACAAACTGTGCATTTGGGTTGATGCTAATTTGTATAACTTAATCCTCTTTATCTTGTTCCACATAAGGATGTGTGTGAAGCAAGACAGGATTTTGAAGATTTTTTTTTTTCTTTTTTTTTTTTTTTGTCTTTTGTCTTTTTTCCGTGTCCGGCAACGGATCGCAACCCTCAGTGTCGCCCCCATACCGGACCAGGGACCGGCAACGGGATCGCAAGCCTCGGCGTTGCTCGCTCTCCAGTGTGCCCCCGGGCCGGCCCAAGATTTTTTTTTTTTTTTTTTTTGATAAATGATGCTTTGCGTACTCTCGTTACTCAACTGCTATACCTCCTTGTCCAACTCAGCACAGTTGCAAACTTACTTCAATGCTATGTATTGTTCCACATTTACAATGAAGGAGATATAAAATACTGAGAGTTTTCTGTTTTTAAAGAAAACATAATGCTGTATATTTTGTTCTTGGTTAAATTTTTTCCTTTCAAATAGAAAAGCCTCACCTGACAGCAAAATGTACATTTGAAAACTGTACCTGCAACGGTCTACCTTAGATGCAGTGCGCTAATCTTGGACCGTATGTCCATTCAACAAGAAATGAAAACACAAAATTTTTTCTCATTTCCTTGTTGCTTAAATTTCCTATAAAGACTCTATACAGAGATTGAGTTACTGAAGCTTAGCATGGAATTCTATTAATGAAGAATTTTTAAAAATTTGTTTTCTTTTGTTTCTTATAAATGTACATACCCAAGAGATTTTAAATACAAAAATAATTCCCCTGTGATGTATGTTGAAGTAACATGTTCTCTTTCACCAGGAAAAAGATTAAAAGAAATGCACTAAATAAAGTTCATCAACATGCTTTAAAGAAATCAATTCAATTGAACAATGTTCACTTTCCACCTCTATATAAGTATTCAATAACTTATGATTAAGTTCTCAAGGCACGGCTCCACCAGCATTGGAATTAGCTTACTGCTTATTAAAACTGCAGACTCTCAGCTTCTCCCCCACATCCCCCAGCACCCAGCATGAATAAAATAAAAATGAATGAATCGAAGTCTTGGTGATAAAGATGCCACAATATGCATTTTACCAGATTTTCCAAGTAGAGATAATGAACACTGATATGTTTGGTCTGTAATAATAATCAAGAAAAATTGGGTTTTGATAATGTGCAAAGTGTCCAAAACAGAGAATCTATATTCTGACAAAATATATAATTTTAACATGAGGTGATAACACTAAACATTACAAAGAGATCTTTCTGAAAGTACACTGAGGATTAAATGACTTGAGAGCAAAAAAAGGCAAAAACATTAGAATTTTAATATTTTAGTATTAGATGCATAGAAGGATGAGTTGAAGACATATTGCTAAGAGAACACTGCATGGCAGTAGATGCAATTTCAGTGTACCACATGATTCCTTGCCCCAATAAAAGTACTCTCTGCTATTTCAAATGTTTAAGGTAAGAACTTTCCTCAAATTAACTGGGAAACTTGGAAAGCATTTATGTTTTTATCCATCATTACATCCAATAAATGGAAGTCCTCATTAAATGCTTAATGATTACTAACAGAAAATGTCATTTTCATTTATTCTAGGTAGATATGTTCTTTAGTTTTAACTTTATGTTAAATCTCTATCCTAAAGTTGTATGATTTGGGATAATTCATTTAACTTCTCCTATCTCTATTTCCTCATTTATAAATGTTATCCTAAGTTTGTACTTCCCCAAATACAGTCCGCTTTCATATATTGTGCCATATCTGCATGCCATCTATATTATTATTAATATTTTCTTCAAAATAACATTCTTAAGATGTTAGCTATATTTTTCTAAATGCAGTAAAATTAAGGCATATTTATTAAACTTCTTCAAATTCTTATTCTGGCACAACCAAATATTATGTTACATTAAACTTTAGCTTTACAACCTTGCTTATATTAGTAGAAAACTTTTGAACTAATGTTTAGTTATATGAATTGTCCTTCACTTGGTTTATCTAGTGTCTTGACACATGTAAAATTTAACCATAATTTTGAACGAAATTTGCATCTTATAAAGTCCAGTTATTTTCTAATTACAAAACAAAATATTTTTGTATTTATAAATACACATTTGAATTCTGCCCAGAACAAATGTTTTAAAAATTATTTGAATGATTGCACAAATTAAGAAACAATCAAAGTTTGTATCAGAAAGTTTTTGAAAAAAGAAAATAAAATGGTTTGAAATATATAAAATCAGTGTTTAGAAGAAAAATCTTTGAAAGGCTATGGAATTCTCTGTAACTTAATTGACAGCAACTTTAATTGGATTTTTCTGCACCTGTAAATCAGCATGTCAGGCAAAGTCCCCATGCCCTAAAAACTGAATAAATTTGTGATGTTTAAAATGGTGTCATAAACGTTACACTGAATCCAATTTTTACTAATTTTTTATTATTAATTAATTAGAGGTATGATGCACATACTAAAAATATAGAATATATTATAATTGATTTAAAATTAACTAAAAGCTAATAAGTAGGATGCTATCTTAATCATTTTATTTTAGCTAGGTTAATTTAATCTATAATTTTCTTTTGAACACATATCTTATGCTTAACACTAAGGAAACTCATTCAGTCCCATGCTTATGAAGAAATTACAGTTTAATTGGGAGACACTAAATCATTTGAAGCTGCAATAAATAAGATAATCCAGACTAAATCAGCCACAGACTGCTACAAAATGACAAAATTTTTTGACAGTATCAATGGTATATGCAGCAGGAAATACGGATATTCCAAGGTTGAGGATCCATAGATGAGAGGAACCCCTACTTTTCCTCAGATCTTACAACCTTTTCTTCCTGAATGTAAGAAGAATAGGAGATAGTGGAAGTTTTAGGGCAGTTCTTTTTAAAAAAAACTTAGAGGAAGTTTAACATTAGTTTCCAGTTCAGCAAGATTCCCCTTCATACACTCTTCTTTTCTGGGTAGGAAATCAGAGTGATTTCAGCTCTAAGAAAATAAAGCATTTAACAATGGAGACATACCTAAATTATTATCTTTTCTTTATCTAATATACACCTGGAGGTAAAAATTAAGAATTGAATGTAGAATATAAACTAGAGCAAGGTTAAGGTTCAAATTCAATTTTAATATTTAATATAACATTTAAATTCCTTTTTGAAAATACATAAAATTGTGTTTATGTAAAAAACAAAAACTTAAAATTAAAATATTTGGGCTGGATCCTAGCAGTTCAATTCACTAGCTTCCTTAAGGTACTTGATTACTCTAAATTTCAGTTTCCTCATTCCAGAAATAAAGGTATGCCAGTGAACTGGCCCCCATTATTGATAGAACTGCCACACCTGTGCATACCTTCCCAGGACTCAAGAATTAGCCTGCCTAGTATTTCCCACCAATAGCATAGCCATGCCATGGCCTACACACTCGCAGTCTAGGCCACTCAGACACTCACAGATACCACCAATGTTGATAACAGCCAAAGAAATCACATGGAGACTACACTACTGCACTCACCTAGAACCAAAGCCAATGCAGCACACATAACTGACACTAAGGACACACCTACAGGAAAAAAATATTTCTCAACAAAAGCTACTCCATAAAATTTAAAGAGGCAACTGTTCCACCAGGTACACAGATATCAATATAGGGACACAA
The DNA here is from genome assembly GCF_000696425.1 of Galeopterus variegatus. Lineage (NCBI taxonomy): Eukaryota > Metazoa > Chordata > Mammalia > Dermoptera > Cynocephalidae > Galeopterus > Galeopterus variegatus. The sequence continues at coordinate 186,972 of NW_007729749.1, read as the reverse complement.
AAGACATAAAAAGTAAGGAAACATGACAACTCCAGAGGAAGACAGAAACAAACCCCAAAGAAAAGGAAAACAATGAAATGTTTAAAAAATAATTGAAAATAGTGATTTTGAGAAAACTCAGCAAAATACAAAATAGAGATAGATAATCCAATGAAATCAGAAAAACAATTTATGATCTGAATGAGAAATTCAACAAAGATTTATATTTCATTAAAAAGAACCAAACAGCAATCTTGGAGCTGAATAATATAATGAATAAAATAAAAAAAAATACAAACAAGAGCTTCAACATCAGAATAGATCAGGTAGAAGAAAGAATTTCTGAACTTGAAAACAGGTCTTTTGAAATAGTCAGTCAAAAAAAAAGGGGAGGGGGAGCATAAAAAGAATGAAGAAGGCCTGTGGAACACATTTAAGCAAATAAATATTTACAAAATTGGTTTTCCAGACAAGGAAGAGATGGAGAAAGACACAGAAAACATATTTAATAAAATATTACCCAAAAGCTTCCCAAGTCTTTGGATTGATATGGATATAAGAAAATTCTAAGGTTCCCAAATATACTCAATCCATAAATGTCCCCTCCAAGGCACATTATAGTCAAATTGTCAAAAATCAAAGACAGAGACAGATTCTTAAATACAGCAAGAATAGATCAATGAGTCACATAGAAGGGAATCACCATTAGTCTAGCAGTGTATTTCTCAGGAGAAACCTTACAAGCCAGGAAGAAAATGAAATCATATACTCAAAGTGCTTAAAGAAGAAAAAAAAAAAGACTGCCAGCCAAAAATAATATACCCAACAAAGTTTACCTTCAGAAATGAAGAAGAAATAAAGCCTTCAACAAGCAAAAACTGGGAAAATGTATCACCAATAGATCATCCTTATAAGAAATGCTTAAGGAAGTCCTAACCTTGAAGCAAAAGAACAATAACTACAATGAAAACACAAGAAAGTATAAAACTCACTGTTTCAGGATATACACAAATGAGAAAGAGAAAGGAATCAAACTTTAGCAATACAGAAAACCACCAAACTGCAAGATAAATAATAAGAGAGAAAGAAAGGAGCAAAGATATACAGAACAACCAGAAAAAAATTTTAAAAAGGCATGCATAAGTCCCCACCTATCAATAATTGCTTTAAATTTAAATGGACTAAACTCTCCAATCCAAAGGTATAGAGTGCCTAAATGGATAAAAAACAAACAAACAAACAAACAAATCAAGACTCATTTGTATGCTGCATATAAGACACTCACTTTATCTTTAAGGACACATAGTCTGAAAGTGAAGGGATAGAAAACATATTCTACACAAATGGAAACCCAAAGAGAGTATGGGGAGCTATACCTACATTTAAAAAAAGTAGACATTAAGTAAAAAACTATCAGAAGCTATGAAGAAGATCATTATATAATGATAAGGGAATCAAATCAGCAAGAAGAGATACCAATTGTAAATATACATGCACTAAACATCAGAGCACCCAGCTATATACAGCAAATATTATTAGATCTAAAGAGAGAGCCTCCAATATAACAGCCGGGGACTTCAACACCGCACTCTCAGCACTGGACAGATAATCTAGATATAAAATTAACAAAGAAACATCCAATTTAGACTGCACTATAGACCAAATGAACCTACAGACATTTACAGGACATTTCATTTAGCAGCTGCAGAGTATACATTTTTATCACCAATACATTAAACCTTCTCCAGAAGAGACCATATGTTAGGCCACAAAACAAGTCTCAACAAGGTTTTTAAAAAATCAAAATTATACCAAATACCTTTTCTGGCTGCATGGAATAAAGCTAGAAATCAATAACAAGTGGAACTTTTAAAACTGTACAAATACATGAAAATTAAACAACATGCTCCTGAATAACCAATGGGTCAATAAAGATATTAAGAATAAAATTAAAACATTTCTTGAAACAAATAAAAACAGAAAACAACATATCAAAACCTATGGGATACAACAAAAAGGATACTAAGAGAAAAGTTTATAGTAGTAAGTGCCTACATCAAAAAAGTAGAAAGGTTTCAAATAAGCAACCAAACAATGCACCTAAAGAATTAGAACAGCAAGAACAAACTAAATCCAATATTAGTAGCAGAAAAAAAAAAAATAAAGGTCTGTGAAGAAATATATAAGATAGAGACAAAAAATACAAAAATCAATGTTTAAAAAGTTAGTTTTTTGAAAAGATAAACAAAATCAACAAAACATTAGGTAGAGTAAGCAAAAAACAAACAAACAAAAAAAAGACTCAAATAAATAAAATCAGAAAAGAAAAAAAAGGAGACAGTGCAACTGATACCACAGGAATACAAAGGATCATTAGAGCTTATCACATATGCCAACAAACTGGGAAAACTAAAGGAAATAAATACATTTCTGGACACATAAAACCTATGAAGATTGAACAAGAAAGAAATAGAAAAACTGAACTAATAAATAACGAGTAACAAGATTGAACCAGTAACATGAAGTCCCCAAAGGAAAGCTCACACTTGGATAGCATCAGTTGGCTAAGATCTCTGACATTTTCAGACAGAGGGCATACCTGAGCTACCCAAACTGCCAGTTGATTTGGCCATTTTTTTTTTTTCTTTTGACCAGAATTGCAACCCTCGGCAGCCAGTGAGCACACTGGCCATTCCTATTTAGGATATGAACACACAGCCTCGGTGCTACCAGCGCAGCACTCTCCCAAGTGAGAAACCGGGCCAGCCAATTTGGTCATTTCTGATAGTGAACTTCAATCTGCTTATTTAGCATCTATGTAAATCACAATCTGCTGGATTTTATAAACCTAAACTATTTAACTATGTTCAAATGCAATGCCTAAGAAGACATATAATGGCATTTTAGAAAATCTACTATTTAAATATATTTTGTGTACTGCCTCATTTATAATGACTACTGAAAGGTTCTATCTTGAGTAACTACTCATTTTATCGTGATTATAGTCCATGACAAAATTAATATTTAATTAATAATTCATTATAATACTATAAATTAAACATTAGGATTGTTTTGCTAATGACTGTGTCACCAGGAAGCTATTATTACTGTAACTAGGACATAATCTAATGTTTTTTATCTAAAAAAAATCTAATGTTTTTTATTTAAAAGATGAAACATTACCCCTATACTTGCGGGGGGGGTGGGGGTGGAATGGGAGAGAGAGAAAAGAAAACACACATATTGCTCTCATGCTTATATAAAATTTAAAAATAATGTCCTTTTCTTCATAGGTCACAGAATATGTGTATACCTCACTAACATTTAATTTAGACATCATAGACAGAGACCTACAAAAAAGTAAAATAATTTGGAATCCATAATTTATATTTCCATATTTGAAATAAGATTTTTGACACATCTTTTATACAATATAAAAAGAAAGATATTCCAGCAACATTAATCTTGATAAATTCTAAGTACCTGACACCCTACTTTTGACATATTCTTGAAAAGTTAGTTGACAAAATTAGTAGGGTATTTCAGCAGACTTCATTGTGAAATACTGTTCTAAAACACACACAAACACACACACACGTCACATACTACATAAAATGTAGCTTTCCTCTGTTCTTTCATCTACATGTCAAACACAATTTATCAAAACACAAAATACAAACTACTATAAAGATGGCATATTTTAGAAACTAGCAGCAAATTATACCAACAAACTGATTGCCTTTGATGTTTTAAAGTAGAAAGAATAGCCTAGCTGTTTCTATTTTAATCTTCCAATAATCTTTTTACTAGTGTTTTAAATTGGCAGAAGAACCAAATCTTTAGAGCATAAGTATTTTTCCAGTAGATAAATTTATAGTTTTAGGAGCAAAATTATCAAATTCTCTGATAGCTGCAGGTTTCAGGGAAACAATTCCCATAAGGCTTAACATAGTCTAAGTTTATTATAGTGTTGGTGTGTAATGGTGGGCAGGAGTATTTTCTTTTTCAAAAATTCTGTGTACCTAAGCCCCATAATTCAAAATTAATACTGTTATACAATAGTTCTGTTGAAAGAAGTAGTAGAGCTATCAGACTGAAGATTGCTTTAATACATTAAAAATTTATGGGGCCGACCCCGTGGCACACTCTGGAGAGTGCGGCGCTGGGAGCGCTCCCACCGTGGGTTCGGATCCTATATAGGAATGGCCGGTGCACTCACTGGCTGAGCGCGGTGCAGCCAGTCACAAAAAAGACCAAAAAAGGGCCCAGTCCGTGGCGTACTCGGGAGAGTGTGGCGCTGGGAGCGCAGCAGTGCTCCCACCGCGGGTTCGGATCCTATATAGGAATGACCAGTGCGCTCACAGCGCTCGGTGAGCACGGTGAGGCCGGTCTCAAAAAGGACAAAAAAAAAAAAAATTATGGATCACTAGAAATACAATGGACTAGGAATCAGTTGACTTGTGCTCTGCACATAAAAAAATGCCTTCAGAGGGCCGGCCCCCTGGTGTACTCGGGAGAGTGCGGCGCTGGGAGCTCAGCGACTCTCCTGCCGCGGGTTCGGAACCTATATAGGAATGGCCGGTGGGCTCAATGGCTGAACGCGGTGCAGGCGACACCACACCAAGGGTTGCGATCCCCTTAACGGTCACAAAAAAGAAAAAAAAAAAAAAAAAAAAAAATGCCTTCAGTATCATTTGCCTATCACCTGCCTATCATTTGAAATCTTTTGGTCCAAACCCCAGCCTTCTCAACCAACTATGGAAACAGAACCCTGGCATCCAAGGTACCTTAAATTTTGAGAATTACTACCTTTTGGGTTGCAGCTTCCTGATTTGTTAAATGATTCTAGTAATTCTACAGCTTGTATATTTTTGTATGATCCTCTATTCTAAACACAGTTCAATAGTTCCTGCATGAATCAAGCAAGACATCTCATTGGTTTTATACAGACGGAGCTTCAATAAACAGGATGATAGCAAATCTAGTGGGACAGACATCCCAGAATGCAGATTACAGGGATTTTGAAAGTTCCATTGAGCAATAAAGGACTAAGAACCCATTTTATTAATAGCCTTTTACCAACACATTAACTGCTGTTTTTCTCTAAGGGATAGGTATTCAAAAAATAATACAATTAAACTTCTCCTCTCCATACTCAGGGTCCCAGAGACACTTGCTCAATTCCCAATTTTGACTGATGAGAGTACTAGAACTAAGTTAGCATCAGCACTCTTAGTTTTTTATGTGTGGGACTGCACGGTCTTCTTTGCTTAGAATTGTGATATTGGATGTGGGCAGCAAAGCACCCTGCTCTTGGTGGCATTTGACATATTTCACTCCAGCTTTCTTCACTGACTCTAGTGAATAAAGCATTTCCTTAGTTGCAGAATAGAAGAATAAATAGCATTTTTCTTTAATGATTTTGTGCTGATAAACTGTTCTGCTACCACTTAGGAAGCTATTACACTGAAGAATGATAGGAGACGGTGGGCTAAAACATTGGAGCTCAATACTCAACCTCTTATAAACTGAAAATTTAACTACCACTTCTTAATCATAAATGGTATCATTTACATAATGTATTTAATATTTAAGGAAAGAAATGCAGTATTAGTATTCTTAAATTTCTTAAAATGTAATCAAAAATCATTTGCATTACTTCTTTAAGACTTCAAGAAATATCTACAGGAACACTGAGGGAAGACATGATAACATGATGTACATCACAGGTTAATTGAATGAGCCATTAAATACAGATTTCATGTTTTTAAAAACAGAATCTCTCCATGTTGGCATGCCATGGTAACATAAAATATGCCAGACAATATGTGAATTAGTTGTCATGGAGAGGAAAATATCATGGATTTCTAACATACATCATTTGCTTTTTAAAATTACCTTTTATTTTAAAAATTAAGCATTTACTGTCTACTGTCTACTGTCACCCATTGGGTACTTATTTCCTAGGTGTGGGACAGGACAACAAAGTCACAAAATGAAATTTTTACCTTTAAACAGATACCAATGGAAAGAGAGGCTGATAATGTAAATAGATACACTAATGTAGTATGTAAATGGCTAAAGATTTGTATGAAGTGATGTGGGGACGACAGAGGAAGATTTGCTTGGTGGGTAAGAATGCAACAGATAGGCAACAAATAAGGACACCTGTGTCTGTATGGACAACTCCAGGAACGATGCACTATAAAATCCTGCTGACTATCTGACAACATTTCCTCACAGTGTTCCACTCCCCACCCCTAATTCCCTCAAAACATGGGCACTATTTCTCACAGTTTCATAGACTAAGAGGGTCCTTCCTGTACGCCATGATTCAAAAACTATATATCTTGTCTCAATTTTTTAAATCAGTTCACTAATAGGGATGTCTGGAATTTATATTTAATTTTTAATTTTCTTGCTTTTAAGTAATAAATTAACATAAGCATATGATGATGTTTGTTTTTTATCTCATGTTAGCCTCACTGTGTGTATTATGTATTTTCAAAGAAGAGTATTTTGGGCTTGCCATTTTTTGATCAATCTTTAAAAGACATATACTTTATGTCTCAGGTATGTGTTTATTCATTCAGCCAAGCATTCAATTTATCCAATAGATAAATATTAAATGTTTGCCCTTTGCCAAATATTATTCTTGGTGCAAGGAATATGGTGGTGAATAAAACATGCGTGGTTCTTGCTTTTGTGCAGATTACATACTAATAGAGTGGGGGAGAAAGACAATAAACAAAAAAACATAAACAAAATAATTGAAAAAATAATAAAAACTTAATAGTGGCATAGAAATGAGTGCTAGGGGACTGTTTTACTGGCCTTTCAGTGAGGATCAAAAGGAGAAGGTAAAATTTAATTTGACACCTACTATATGGAGATTTGTGGTGGGAGGTAATATTCTAGGCAGAGAGAAAAAGAAAGCTTTACTTGTCTGAGAAATGGAAAGATAGCCAAGATGGATAGGGCATGATAAATAAGTGGGGAAATGATAAGGTAAAATCAGTTTTGGAAGGATCCAGGTCACGTAACTTATGGCCTATGATAGTAAGTTTGTATTTCCTACTAAGTTCAGTGAATGATATGTCATTCTTCTATTACTAAAGCAGGTATATACATAATTTCCTCAGAATTTATTTAATACACTAACAACATATTTGTTATATGCTTTCTGTCAATCTGTGTTAATTAAAAACCTGGCAAACAAAAATACTAAATAGATAGTTGTTGTACATTGTCAAGGTAATGTAATAAAGGTAATATTTTTATAAGACTATAATATATAATCATGTTTATAAGTTCATGTTGTCGCATAAGATAACTAGTTATTGAAATAAAGAGCAACTTGCTTATTACACATTGTTAATAACAGGAAATTTATCTTAATATCATTCCTTTCAGTATACATTCTTTGTAGGCTAAGGTATAGTACTTTCTGTATAAATGGAATGCTGTTTACAACTTTTCATAACTTTGTTTATATCCAATTCTTCCTTATCACTGAGATCTTTGCTTTTGGAAACAGGGAATCATGGATTGAATATGCAGCATAATCAGCGAACCATATAAATGCTCTCAAGATAAGTTTTCAACAGCCAGAAAAACATGCAGCATTCTATTTTTGCCCTGTATATTAAATAAGCCAAACAGTGAAACTGTGGACTAACAGAGGCACAACATATTTCATTTAGACATGATTTTACAGACCACTTCAGCCTAAAGAGAGTATGATAGCAAGGATTAGATATGTAAGTCTAAAGGCAAGATTTCACACATATATTTATAGATTGGGCAAATTACAGCCAAAGGTGCTTGTTGACAACTAGAAGAAAAATATAATTAAATTTCATATTTTTCCTTCAAGTATCCTTCTTTTATGTATATTTTCTTTTATCTAAGTCTTTGTTCCATTTTAATTGATAATAAATAGCAAACAAAATTTGTGCTTTATTACTTCAATAACCTACTTCAAAACATCCATTTGTTAGACACTCTTTGAACATCATCTGATGAACTGAAGTTTATGACAGGGTTTTTTTTCACACTAGTGAAAGAGAAGTGACTCTTTAAATATTATCACAGCGAAGGCAGACGTCTTTGAAAATGAACAGTTGGATCCCCAGGGTGCTGTGTAAGTAATTCCAGGGCTGGTAAGGAGCAGGGACCAATCCAACCTGTCAGAAAACCACATCTTTGACTCCTGATTTTTAATAAAGTGGATCTTTTATGTATTTTATACCATTAGCTTCTATATTGACTTAATGTAAAGAAACATTTATTTTAATTTAGTAAACTGTTTGAAAATCACAGGATAATAAATTCAATCATAAAGAAAGCACGAAAGAAAGTTCAATTGGGGTATGTAAAATAAAGTTGGGGGATCCAGGAAGGGACATAGAATACTTAGACAATAAAACAATGCTGTTGAAAGGGAAATGAACTCAGGATATTGTTATAAACTGCTGCATTCAAGTTTGGTGATACAGATTGAGATAAAATTTCTTAATTTCTTCAGGTATTACCATGATCTTCTCTGTAGTCTGTGGTGTCCCAAACCCCAATGAAGTTCTATCTTTTTCCATGCAAATAGCAGTATGACCTCATCACATTAGATGGAAAAGCTGAGTTCCCGTTTCTATATATCAGTGGATGCTGTACACTTTCTATTACCTGTAAGTAAATAAAAGTCAATAGCATGTGGTTTATGTAGTTCTTATTTGTAATAGTATTTCATATTTATAAATGTGCTTCTGCTTGTGGCTGCAAAGGCCAGTGGGGAAATGTCAAAAATAATAATAATCATAATAATAAATCAAGGCCTTGACACATGATCTGCATGAGTTATCCTTCCATAAAGGATGTCTGTCTTTGAGGTAATTTTATTATTATTCCAGATGGCAATACTGTCATCTTGGCCACACCACATGTAGCACATTCAGGAATTATTCACTGTGTCTGGTGGCCTGGAAATGATTCTGCTATTGAAAAGACTGTAACGAAGTGTCAGCATATGCCAAGCTCTTCAGCACTGTCCTCTCAAAGAACTTCTTTTCCCATGAGAAGTGACCAAAAAGTTTTGGTCAACAATACAAATTTCTTTCACTAGATCTTTAAAAAGGAAGATCTTCAATGTGTTGATCTTTTGCTTGGCTCAGAGTGAACCTAGGATTATGTCGAATGGCAGCTTTGCCTGTTATTATAAAACATGGAGTAATCAGATACTTTAGTTAAATTTAAATAATTTATATATAGAAATTTATGCAACTGGTCAATATTATTTGTCTTGGTAATGGGAAGCAACTTGAAGCTCATATCAACTGTTTCCATTTGGAAACAAAAGAGTATTTACCAGTCTTAATACTAGCCATCTTATGTGTGTCCTTTGATCATTTGAAATGAAAAACTGAGACTTTTGCTAAGCCTACAGAGTTGAGAGAAAATGAGCCCTTTCTGCTATAATGGAGGTCACAGATTCTTGTTTTATAACACCTACAGTGCAATGATATCAGGGCAGCATAACTATGTTGACTGACTTCAAAGATCTTCCTTCCATGGTGACTTAACAACAGCAAAACCATCCACTCTAAAGTCCTTTAACATGGTTTCAGCTACACTTCTCTACACATCATCAGAACCATATAATGAAAATATACTTTTCATAGCACAGTTACAATGGTGAAAGTGAAGACACCCACTAATTCTATATATAGGAAACCTCTTAAATATGAACTACTCTGTTGGTCAAAAGCTGAAATGGAATTTGGAATAAAGGCTGCAAAGTATTTGATGAATGGGAAAGCAGGATGCTGTTGATTTAATCTTGATTGGAAAATTTTCCTTTGTTATTTATTGAGGTTAAGTTTTGTGGTTTTAGTTCCCTGAATTTATAAACTAGAGGAAAACATTAAGGATTTTCACAGGCTGCTAAATGAGACAGACCTGTGAAGAAATAATTATTCCAAAATGTCATAAGGATTGTAATAGAAGGTAGTACAGTATAGAGAGCAGGCACAAAAAGGACAATATAAGATTAAATTTATAAGGGTGGAGATTAAAAGGCAATTATCTCATCATGGACAAATGATGGGCATGGCAGAAAATGCACAAGTGTGCATATTGGAAGAGGGAAATGTAAAAAATAAAAGCCTAAATCAAAAGAATTGAAAATTCAGCCATTTTTCAAAGGACTGGGAAACTTTAAGTTTCTACCTCACGTATGATTCCAAGATAGTTTCTAAGATTTACTAATTGTAAGCTCAAAGCCTTAGAAAGATTTTTTTAGCATTAATTAGTTGATAGGCTAAATGGGTAAGTGTTGACAGAAGAGCCAGAAGACGATAATTACTGGTAAATAACGAATGAAGATTTCTAAAAGTTGGGCATTTATCAATCCATCCAAATGCCAGTAGTCTGTAGCTGTCAGTGATTTTCTACCAAAGCAGTACTGAGAGCACTGAGCTTTTAGGACTTAAGAGAAAATGAATCAAGGATTTATTTACTTGCAGTTACTATCTAAATAATTGCATTTTAGAATACCTCAAACTACAATAGGCATTTAGTTATAAAAATAAATGTACCCATAACAACTTAAATTTATGCTGATTAAGGTGTTTTCTAGGAGCCAGTTTATCAAGATGCAAAGGACCAGAAACTGTCACTTTCCATTTGACAATGGGAATCGGAGAACATGCTTGGAGTTATAATTGGTGATGGCACAGGAAGCTCTAGAAAGATTAAAGTGCTTTACAAATAGTGATACTTGTCATATTGTTTTCACTTTGGATTGCCAAAGTAAAACAGAGAGAGGAGCACAGAAAAATGCTGACTAATCTAAGTTTAAATATCCAAACAAAAACAACTATTAGAAGCCAAATTCATGGACCAATTTTTACTTCATAAAAAATGATTATGTAGAAATGAAAGCTACAGAAAAAAATTTACAAAACAGAATTTGAATTTTTGTTAGATCAAATTCTTGGTGTAACCATTACCCTTTCCTACCTTTATAAACAAAGTTGCTATAAAACAATTTTTTTAAATTCCTAATTAATTTCACCCATAGCTGCCATAAGTTTGTTAATAATTTGCATGACACATTACTGATTTGGGGGGTAGGAAAGTGTGTAGAGTGAGATTACAGATCGTAGTTTTGCTAAGATTGAAATGATTGTTCAAACATGTTAGCAAACTTCTGCAATGCATGTCAAGAGAAGTTTTAAATGTTCACGTTGGGCCATGAAAAATCACATGTAAGTCCCAGTAGGACATTTCTGCCAGGCCTTCATTCATTCTTTCAGTATTTATTGAGCACCCATTATGACCAGGTGTCAAATTAGACCCTGGTGATAAACTGACAAACGATATAGAAAAAGTTCTGGGATCTTATATTGTAGTGGGAGCCAGAGAGTAAGCAAGTAAATACTTAAGTAAAAAGATTATCATGGAAAGTAATAAGAGATGGGAAGTAAATAAGAAAGATAATAATGCAGGAAGTAAACAGGGTGGCCATTCGCAATGTTGCAATGAGATGGTTAATGTAAAATCCAAGCTGAAACGGAATGAGTAAGGATGAGCATTAAGAGTAGGCTGATTAGAAGCTTCTAATATAACATGATTTCTCTAGTGTGTACTTTCATTACCTCTGTCAACACTTATTCACTGAGTATCTATTTTGTGTAGCCAGGCAAGTGTTAGGTGTCAGGAATGCAATTGTGATGAAGCCAGACCAGGCCCTGCCATTACCATGCTTATAGATTAAAAAAAAAAAAAAAGCACAGAAAATTTAAATAAGCAATGATAATAAAGATGGTGATTATTAGGATCAAGATCACATCAGATATTACAACAACTATGACTAACCTAGCCTAGTGGTCAATAAGGACTACATGAGAAAACCAACACTAAAAAAAGGAAGGTTTTTTGGTAGACAGAATTCTAAGATGGCCCAGGATTACCGTCCCACTGGTGTACGTGGTTTGTACACTCCACAAGACTGTATGTTTGATCGCTTTTACTCTTGTGATTATGTTTTATTATATGGCACTTTAAGATAAGGAGATTTTCTGGATGGGCTTAACATAATGGCAAGACCCTTTAAAACCAGTGTTTTTCCTAGCAGGTTGCATAAGTCTGAGGTTCAAAGAATGAGGATTTTAGGCCTTATTGTTTGCTTCAGAATGGAAGAGGGCACAAATGTGGGTGGCCTCCAGAGCTGAGTGGCTCAAGCTAGCAGGGACCTTGCTTCTATAACCACAAGGAAATTAATTCTGCCAACAGCAAGAATGAGCTTGGAAGTAGGTGTCTCTCGCAGACCCTATAAACAAGACCTCAGCTCAGTCTACACTTTGATTTGTGAACTCGTGATACCCTGAGCAAAGAACCCAGTCACTTCTGGCTGAGTTCTGACCTACAGAATTGTAAGCTAATACAGAGGCCTTAAGCTGTGGAGTTTTTGATAATTTGTTACCAGCAACAGAAAACTAATACAGATGTGGATAGTAATGACAAATCCTGCTCAATTAAAGTTGGGTAGATTCACATTTTTATAATCTAGGTTTTGTTTGGCTTGAAATAGGTAGGAGTGATAGGAAAAGACATATACTTAGACATAAAATGCTTGGTATTCTCATAAATTTTTAAACTCTATTTAAATAATACATTAGGTTAACTCTTTAGATGTATGTTTTCCCCATCTGCTCCCTGCCCCACACACCTTCCTAGACTATTAGCTCTTTATATAAGCTTTTTATATATATAACAATGTGCTGATTACTATAACTATGTGCTAAGTACATATATGTACACACGCACATACACACATACACATCAGGGTACTTTGAAAAGTTCATGGAAAAATGGAATTAAAAGATAATATGAATCTTTCCATGGGCTTTCTGAAGTACTCTCATGTGTGTGTGAGTTTGAGCATGAAAATAATTCATATTTTCTCCTATTGTTTTTTATTTGACAGATTTATAATACTGTCATCTACCTTCCAAGTACTGTGTAAATGTCAGGGAAATAACAGTCATAATAGGAACAACATAGGAAGAAAATGAAGTTCTCACCCTCATGACAATTGCATACTTGTTTATAGAATGAATAAGTGAATAAGTGAATAAGTGAACTAATCACTTTTCCACTCACTTTCAAGTCCTACCTTAGTCTTTAACTGCAATTTTTAGAAGTTAGCATCTCATAGATAAGTTTCAGGAGAAAAAGTAAAAAAAAAAAAAAAATGCTGACAGTTTACAACTGATCTCCCAGATTTTGCACACTCTTACTCTCTTTATAGGCAGTGTTTACTTTGAAATGCCATCAAATCTATCATTGTAATAGAAAAATTCTGCCTTTTTCCTGGCTTCCAAGCACTTTCACAAATCATAGTCTAACAACTATAATCCAAGCTCTGAGTACAAAGTAGGAAATAAAGTTAAGTCATTTTTAAAATTCTATACATGGACCAATATCTTGAGTAAGCAATGCATTGTAAAAATTGATGTTAACAGAAAAAAGCTAACCAGGGCTGGACCTTAGCAAAATTGTTAGTTGAATATAATGTTTATTTGTCACCTTCCCTTCAACTCTACACAGTTGTTGAGTGTAAATTATAAGGTTGAGCTCTAAGTTCTGCCACTTCTTGAGTCTGTATTGTTAGAAAACTTTAACTTTTCTGAACCGTAGTTGAGCAAAAAATGTAACTGCTTTTTTTCTTATAAGAATTGAGATGATATTTGCGAATAACTTAATATGATTATTACTCCATCTTTCATTTTGCCAGTGCTTCTCAAGGGGACTTTTGCCCACGTAGGAGACATAATAGAGGGGTGCTAATGGAATCTAGTGGGCAGAAGCCGGGGATGCTACTAAAGATCCTACAATCCACAAAACAGATCCTACAATGAAAAATTTCCTGTCAACAGTATGAAGATTAAGAAACCCTGCTCTAGGCAGGCATGTTGCTGCTCTCTACAGAAATGTCTGTTCTGAATCCCTGGATCTTTTCTTTCTCACTGTTCCTCATAAAATCCTTTGTTCCCTTTGTAAAGTTATCTAATACCCAATTAAAATGTCATTCGATCTTTTCACGTGTGTAATTGTCTCCCAGAATTGTCTGAATTTTTACAAGGTGAACATGAAAATACAATCCAAAGAAATGAATCTTGGCTTGTCATTTTCGGTTCTAGGAGAGAACAAGGAAGACAAAAGGGGTATATTTTGGAGCTTTTTACTAATTCTTCAAAATAACAGAATAGTGGTGAGAAGTCAACAATCTCTGTACATAAACCTAACTCTCTACAAGATGTTGAAAAAGAAAAACTGACATTTTTTGGATAACTTCTCTAATGTATCAGGTAATTTGTCCATGGGAGGGAACATTTTGCTTCATAACAATGATGTCCTTTAACTTAAATTCCAGTAGAAAAACCTTCATTGCAATCTAATGGCACAGCATTACTTAAATAGAATTGTAGTTGGATTGTTATTTATTGTCTTTATCAATACTGATTTTAGAACTAATCCATCTAGAAAAAATAGCATTGCAAGTGCAAGAGAAACACACATAGCTTTACTTGTATTTTTGAGCCTATAATTCTTTCATGAAGTGCATTTTCCAATGATGGCTATTGCTTCAATTAGATGGATATTTGCACTTTAGGCTCTCAGTATAGCATCTAATGTTGGACATATTGCTTATTAACAATGGAAAGATCAAACATAATGGTAAGGGTCAAGTGGACTGGAAAGGGCAGTGAAGGCTGCGGTAAATAACAGACATATAAAATAGGGAATATAGAAATTAATAGAGAAAGAAGAACATAAATGAAAATATGATCATTGGAAAATATTGCATGTAAATATTTGATGGAAAATAGCAAGGAAGAAGGAAGAATCAAATCTGTTGCTTAGTTCTTGTGCCTGGATCTCTGAAGACCCAGCTGCCATCAAGAGAAATCCGCAACACAGGAACAGAGGTATAGATTACCAACTAAAGATCAGTAGAAGAAAAAAAACCTAACTTGAAGGACAGACTCCTTTCCTCTTTCCAGTAATAGCTTTAAAGTATCATTTTACTTGAGGCTTTTCCTAGTAATTTTAAATATATTTCAAATGGAATAAATTTGAAACATCATATGACACAATGCAACCTTAAAAATAGCGTAGACTATCAACAATGTACAATGAGTAAAAACAATCCTTTTACCTTTTCTATGTTTAAAATTAGAAAAAAAGTTATTATTATGTATCTTTTTGTATTCTATTCATCTCTATCATGCTACTTACTGCCAATGAAGAAATTCTCTTCTAGATAACATAATTTATATTATGCTTATGAAGATATCAATCAGTTATTAAGCGACAAAAATTGTGTTATGCTTAAAAATCCTATAAACTACAAATTGGTTATTTTTCAGTTTCTATTAACTGACCACTTTTCTTTGATCTGTATTTTCAAAGTCATTTTACTAATTTAATGTTTGGATATTTGTAACATGAATTTTATTGTATTTATGGAAAATGGAATTACAATATTAGTAATAGATTTTGAAAGACTGAAATGAAGTAAAACATGTCACGTGCAGATTTCTGAAAAACAGAGGGAACACAAAAAACCATGGTCCCATGAAGTGAGTGAATCCATTAGTATATAATATGCAAGCATATGCCATATATACTCACTTATAATAAAAATAGTAATATTGAATAATTAATAATTTTTTTATCTGATGTTCAGGGCTATTCTCCTTGAAAGCAAAACAACGGAAATCATATACTTCTTTCTCTCCCTTATACTGTGGTTTCAAGGAATTGCTTTATCTATAAAGAAGCATACAGATGAAGAAAATTGACAAGTAGGATACAGCTCATTAAGTCAGTCTTGTTTACATGACAGTGAATAGGACATTCATTTGTCATTCTGTCACTAAGTAGCTGCAAAAACTAGTTTCAAAATGCTGGATTTGCAACACCAAAAAGCTTAGAGTCAATTCTGTATGGTCGTAGTTTCAAAATAGCTTCTTAAAAAAAATAGCTTAAAAGTGGTAATAATAGACATGCCAGAACTTTTATTGAATGAAACTAGTTTGGTGAGTATAATTTATATATGAATTTTTATCTTTTAAACCAGATGTAGCAAACACAAAATAATATTTGCTTTCCAAAATGGGTATTCCAAGCAAGAGCTAAACAGAATACTCAATTGCACTATGGCAAAGAGAGTGGCAAAAAATAAGAAATTATTCCATGGTGTATAACCTTTCAATCTTCATTATTTGAGTTTTTGCCACTTACATTATTATTAAAATTAATTTTGAAAATTTATGTGCATTACTTAGGAAATACTTCACAAGTACATTTTCCTGCCCTTTTAAATTCTTTTTTTTTTTTTTCTCCTTTTTGTCTTTTTTCGTGACCGGCAATGGATCGCAACCCTCAGTGTCACGCCCGTACCGGACTGGGACGGCAATGGGATCGCAACTCTCAGTGTTGCGCCCGCACCTCACTCAGCCAGTGAGCGGGAACCGGTCTGTATGTGGGATCCGAACCCTCGGCGGGAGCGCCGCCGCACTCCCAAGCAGCGCACTGTAGCAGTGCGCCATTGGGCCGGCCCCTAAATTCTAAACTTCTGAATTTCATATCACCTTTACTTAGATTTTAACTAGATGCCAAGTATCAAAACACACACATGTGCACACACACACACCCCACACAATTTCTCTCCAGAATCTCATTAAATTAGCTGTTCTCACTAGGGTATAAGAACATCACTCTATGTTCCTCAGGCATAGATAAGCAAATATTTTGATGGCTGCCTGAGAAGATGTCTCTGCCCCTGGAGTGTGTTTTACAGCCTGGAATTCAGAGCAGTGGGGGTAGGAGATGATTATATGGTTTCTCCTAAATGTGAGGAAGTAAAGTAGTAGTTAACAAGTTTTCCATTGAACAAAACATCCTGTTGGGCATCAGGAAAATGCAACACATTAATACAATCATTTTGTAGTTATTTAAATGGTGGCAAATACCACTACTGTATGTTTTAGTATATGGCCACTCAAAATAAAGTCTACATTTTCTTGTAGTTAGGGATGACCATATACACGCACACACAAAATACACACATATATACATATATATACACACACACATGCTCACAGTCATGCATTGCTTAACAGTAGTAATACATCCTGAGAAATACATTATTAGGTGATTTTGTCATTAAGCAATATTAGAGTGTACTTACATAAACTTAGATAATATAGCCTACTACAAACAACCTATCTTCTGAGATCACCGTTGTATATGCATCATATATATATATACATATACACACATATATATCTCCCCCTCCCCCAGTGAGAAATAAGCTTAAGTATATCTGCAACTTCCAGGGTTGCATTGTGTGCAACTTCAAAAGGACGGCTAACCCTTTTGCTCCTTTTGTCCTTTTTACAGGCCTAAATGAAGATTTGATGCCAGGGGCTCCAGCAGATCTTAAGCCATGAGGTGAAGCCACATGATGAGAAAGGAAAAAAGAATCCTGGTCCTCTGATACTGTGGAGCCACTGCACCATCTCAGATCTGCCCTCTTCCAGTCTTGCGTGTTACTTAAGCCACTGTTAATATTGTATGTGAGGGAGAGGTAGGAGTTGTATGTACCCAAACCTAATTTTAACTGATTCAATAACATGCTACAATTAAAATGTATACATTTTAATGAATAGCTACTATGTGTCAGGGTAAGCTATGGAAAATAAAAAAGGAAGTAATGTTTTTTTTATTTCATACAATTAAAATATGGTGAGATAAAATGACATGTGAAATAAGCATGATAGAAATTAATAATACAGATGAATAAATGGTAGATAAACATCATTTTAACTGA
>NW_007729749.1:161661-168756 GCF_000696425.1 Galeopterus variegatus | reverse complement strand
ATTTCATACAATTAAAATATGGTGAGATGAAATGACATGTGAAGTAAGCATGATAGAAATTAATAATACAGATGAATAAATGGTAGATAAACATCATTTTAACTGAGTGAAAGGAAGGATTTAAATTTCCTATAAGATTGGAGAAGGTAATTATAAGAGACAAAGAGGTAAGCAATTTTCAAATAAAAGAAATAGCTCTCATTCATTCACTTACTCATCTATATATTTATTTAACAGGAATTTATCAAGCATTTATTGTGTGTCAGAGTTTCATTGTTTTAATCATGTTTATTTGACCTTCCTTTGTAGTTTACTTTGCCACTCCCTCTGCCATACATTAGATCATCAGTTCCTTGTAATACTTTGTGAGAGTCATTTTACAGATAAGGCACCTGAAGGTTAGTTAGCAACTTGTTCAAGGTCACTCAGCTAAATGTGGACAAACAAGGCTTGAGCCATGGTCTGTGATTCTATATGTCAAGGATTTGCTTCTGTTGGTTGCTAAGGAGTTCATATTCTGACAGAGGGGACAAGCACACATATTATAATAAAATACCAATATGGACATAATAAAATATGAGTTATTTACACAGAACAGAGAGAACACTTGATTCTTCTTAATGGGTTCATGGTGGAAAGGCATAAGGCAGGTTCACAAAAGAATTAACAACGAAGCTGAAACTTAAAAGACATGTAGTAATTCAGCAGGCATAAAGTGAGAATAAAAGTTCTAAGTAGAAAAAAGAGCATGTGCAGAGGTAAAGAGGTGGGGAAGAGCACGGCACTTCAGAATATTTCAGTGTGGCTGCAGCAGAGTTTGCTGTGAGGAGCTACAAGAGAAATGGTTCAAAAACCTGGGGAAGGGGGACTTTCAAGAAGGAAGCAGTGGCGAATGGAATCTGTGGCCAGGGAGAGTTTAGTAAGGATTAGGGCTGAGGAAAGGTCATTGCCTTTGATCATGAGAAAATCCTGCCAAGGAGCTTCAGGGTGGGGGAATGAAGCAGAAATGGGTTAAAGAAGTGACTGGAGTGAGACACATGTTTTCAACTTCAAGGAAGGGTCCCCCAACCCGACACAGGGTTTGGCTGCTTTATTTTAAGTGTGGAAGACAGTTTAGCGTATTTGGGGGAAAGGAGACAGTGTGGAGGAAGATGCAGAAAGATTATCAATGATTCAGATATCTGGAGGAGGCAGCAAGAGGGCAGAGAAGACAGCACAGATGGAGAGGAAAGACTTGAACTGGCTAGCGCAGGTATTCAGCTGCAAAAAGAAGAGGTAAAGAATCCCTTGTAAAATAGGAAGTTTCAGTGATAAAAAGATCCTGCTGACTGATATAATTTAAGGCAAATGAGTTGAAGAAAATTACAGATGTTTTGCTACAACAGTCCCAAGGAATTTGTAGAAAATTTTACGAAATAAATAACAGGATTAGCAAGTAGTGTGGAAGATCCATTTAACATTATGAATAAAAAACGTATTATGCAAACAAAGTCGGGCAATTATTACTAATGTGGAATGTTAATTGACTGAAATAACAATGTGGGCTTCGTTTTCACTGTTGAGATAATGAGTAAAATAATTTTCATTTTCCTGACCTTATCCCAAGAGTTTTGTGTTCTGAGTCTAGGCTTTCTCATTCTTGGCTCCTGTGTTGCCATGCCAAAGACAGCAGCTGGAATCTCACAGCAGACAAGATGCTAAGCATGTACTCTGAGTGATGTAGGATTACAAAGAGAGGGACGTTCGCAGCCTTGACGTGGGCAGGCAGTGTGGGAGGTGGCCTCCACTGCAGGGCAAAGATAATCTTTTCTATGTGATCCATGGTCTCCATGATAATCATTTCTGCGTGATACATGGTACCACCAAACTGGCTTTTGTGGGAAGTATAGCGTGACGATGGAAGGCTGTTGCTGTAAGTAGGGTAGGAGGAACTGGATTGATTCCGAGATAAAGAAAAAATTCCAGTACTGAGGAGGGATATGCGGAGATGAACAGTAATGGACATTTCAGCTGGGTACTGGAAGCTGCAGCAGCAGAAGCAGTACTAGTACAGGGACAGAACTTCTTGGTTTATGGATGACCGGTTTACGGATGAGAGAGAGACACAGACAGAGACAGAGAGAGAGAAAATGATACTAATGGTGTGAATTTGGAGAAAATCCCTAAGGTCATATTCTGCAATGAATGAAAGTGGCCTGGACAAGGCACATCTCAGCAATGACTATAATGGACTTAAAATGCTCCAATTTTCCAGATACTATATAAAACCCCTGCCCAGAATCTTGTATATTCTAGGGAGGGAGAAAGAACTCATAAATATACATGAGACGGAATTTTGATCAAACTGTGGAAAGTAGACGTAGAACCATATTTAGCTGCTTATGAAAAACAAAAGAGCATTTCTTGTCACAAAAAGTTATGAACCAAATTCATATTCTTGCTGATATAGACAAGTATTTTTGTTTACTATGATTTTTTAAATACACACGTCTTTCTCTTACACATTTCATCCTTCCTTAAGTGCCACAAACACACACACACACACACACACACACACAAACATCACAACTGTTCCTTTCTTATCCAAGATTTAGATTTTAATTTGCTTATCATTGTGCCTGGATTGAATATTTTAATTTTTTTGTGTGCTACTTAAAGATGTGACCAAAGGCCTGATTCTTCCCCACCTGCACAGACTTAGTTTATATAATTACCACCCTTTACAAAGTTTTACACAAAAGAACAGTTTCCAAATCTCTAGAAACTGATTCCCTGAAACAAATTTTAGGTGACCTCAGGAGCCTTCTGCATTCCTTTGCAAAGAAAATACTCAGGTTTTTTTTATTCATTCCTGTTTTGTGAATGACCATTACAAAGTCTACACACGTTTGCAAATATTTTTTCTCTGTAGAAAAGAACCTTTTTCTCACCTTGGCTTCACTTTAACAGCTACTCACCTGGCAATATTATGTACCCTGTGACCTATGAAGGAAAGCACGAAAATATAAACTTGGCCTTAGTTCCACCTATGCTACTACTTCATTAGAGAGTTGGACAAGTGTCTTCTGTACTATGCAACAAAACTTTTCTTTAACCAAAATTTGGATATATTAATGTTCAATGTACCACTTTTTCATGTTAAACATTGCCGAAGTAATTAGCTCTTGGTCACATATTTTAGATATTTAATATCTGATTTTAAGAGGGTATTTAAGAGAGTTTGTAGAAAAATAGAATTAAAAGATAATATGAATCTTTCCATGAACTTTTTGGAAACCCTTCACATAGAAGGAAAAGCTATTTATAGCTATATTGTGTGTTATTAAACTGCAGACTAAATATATTATTTTAAATAATTCTGTAACACTAGATGAGAAATAACTGCAACGAAGTTTAACTAAATCCTCTCAATGATTTATTATGCGTTTTGAATGAATTATATTTATCTTTACACCATTCCTCCAGTATGTTTAATGGAAATGCTTTCCTGGTGAGGTAGTAACGGTTAAATTATCTTGCTATATTTCTTTATTCTTGCAACCATCACAAGAAAGAAATATACATTCTCAAAAGGAAGGGTTTTTGGATTGCTGAATTTTTATGTAAACTATTTTGGCTGGTTTGTCAAAATTTTAGGCCTTCCAGTAATGCACAAATATGTACTGATGTTATTATCAAGTCATTAGAGATCATGAAACCCGATCTGGTATCATTATGGACATCTTTTATTGCAGCAACAGATAGATAAGCAGCAAATTTAACATATTTCAACATTAATTAAAGTCTACTTCATTATTGTTAAATTATCATGTCATCTGCCTCTCCTCTCCTATCTTTTGACTTTCATATGCATATGCACACACCTATAGCAAAGAAATGGTTAGCAGATGAAATATTTGCAAAGCCTTCTTATGGATGCCTAAAACAAAGCCATAATATGAAGAATCAAAAGACAAGTGAGTCCTTTAGGTGTCTGGAAATCCAGAAATTAATAGCTGAAATGGTATTTTGAACAAATCCCAATCATCTGACGGAACTAATTTTCTCTTTGGTTATTGTAGGTCTCAATTCAATAACTCCAGAATTCAACCTTTTCAACTGGGCACTGATATCTGCAGAAGCTTGTTATGTTGTAATAAAATAATTGACCTGTTTGTAATCATCTGAGAATTCAGATTGACTTTTCTTGAAATTTCCCAAAAGTGGCTAGCTCACTGGGAGGGAAAACACCAAAATACGTGAACAGGGATGAACAAGATACTACAGTATACAATTTGGGTTTATGAAGTACTGATAATTAATTTCTGGAATCTCACAAGTTTATACATAAACATTGATCTGTATCAATAAATCCTGTTTGTGTTTCTACCAAAATTAATTGTGTATTAGCATTTGTGGAAAATACCCAAAACAAAAAAGTTTTGCAATTAATAAATATAGAATATTTCTATAAGAATATTTGCTCAGCTGAATAAAGCAGAATCATTTACAATATAATATAGGTCATTAAAATGTTTTCATTTCGATATATATATATATATGAATAACATCAATGTGTAGTATATGGATTCACTTATAATTATACATTGTATCTATTTTAAAACATGTCAAGTGAATATAGATTACTAGAAAAATGAATAATCTCTTAATGCTCATAAATTTTATAGATGTTTTAACAGTTTGATAGTGAGCTTGAAATTTGAATATTTGTTTTAAAGTATAAACAATGCATTTCTGAAAAGAACATAATGTTCTGAGCAACATAAATATAATTGTTTTTATACGACAAGATTTTTGGCATATCATGATTAATTCTGTTTTCTCAAGTAGAAATCTATAAAAAAGATAGTATAATCTTAGTTTTACTTGCTTTGTTTTATTTTATTACTTTTTACAATTAAATTTACTGCAATAACTCACTACAAATTTCTGGAAATTTCAACCAATAAAAATCATAGCCATAAATTCAGGGAAAAAAAGTAAAAATTATTGTAAAAGAAGTTTTGGTTCTTTACTCCACTGAAACCATCATGCAGCCTCACACTGGAAGCCAATCATGTATAACAGAGAATTAAGTAAGGCAGAGATTCTAATGGCTTTGTGATATCAAAGTAAGTAGAAGTTATTTTTAGACTGAAATAGAGGCTGCTTATTAAGCTACAGGAAAGGAGGGGGTGTTACAAAGTGGAGAATAGTGGAGCTGAGGGGGTAAAGAGATGAGCATGGAGGGAGCTGGTAGACACTGACAACGTGAGGAATAGACAAGAGACCATCAGACACAAGAAAAGCCACAGCTGTTTGTTTGTTTGTTTGTTTTTCCTTTTTATCTTTTTTCGTGACCGGCAACGGATGGCAACCCTCAGTGTCGCGCCCGTACCGGACCGGGACCGGCAATGGGATCGCAACCCACGGCGTTGCTCCCGCAACCCGCTCAGCCAGTGAGCGGCCGGTCTGTATGTGGGATCCGAACCCTCGGCGGGAGCGCCACCGTGCTTCCCAAGCTGCGCACTGTAGCAGTGCGCCACCGGGCCGGCCCATGCCACAGCTGTTTAAATGATTGAAATTAGTTATTTTGTTATAAGACATGTGTTTCTCCATATTTTAGCCAAGCCATGCCTTTTACCTGATGTTGATGATTGCTTCCCCCATTTCCTCCCAACCACATGATCTCAAACGTCCTTCCTTACAAATACACTGTGTGCCAGGCAGAATGCTGCTCCGACTGTTACAAATCCTGGAGTCAAAGAGTGGACTCTACCACCTCCCAGTAGGGGAACCAATCTGTGCAGATGAAGGCAGGTATTAAAGAAAGATTCTCCTGCTGATTTCACTCATCTGACAAGTACACTGTAGTACTCAAGGTATGTATTTTGAGCGTTACACACATATCCTAATACAAAATCAGAAACATCTCCTTTCCCTTTTCATCAATTTACGTTACCCAGTTTCAACCCTATGCTGGGGTGGGTGGAATGGTGATGGTGATGGTGGTAGTAGGTGGTATAGAGGGGATTCTCACAGCCCACTATACCCTGGAAAGTCAAAGCTAGGGCTACCATAACAGACTACCACACACTGGCTGGCTTAAATAAGAGAAATGTATTTCTCTTAATTCTGGAGTCAAGAAGTCCAAGATCAAGATCAAGGTGTTAGCAGTTTGGTTACTTCTGAGGAGTCTCTCTTTGGCTTGCACATGGCCATCTTTTTGCTGTGTCCTCACACAGTCTTTTCTCTGAGCACGTATGCTCCTAGTGTCTCCATGTGTGTCCAAATTTCCTCTTATAAGACTGGATTAGGTCCACCCCAATAGCTTCATCTATACTTAATCTCCTCTTTTAAAACCCTACCTTCAGATACAGTCACATTCTAATGTGCTAGGGGTTAAGGCTTCAAGATATGAGTTTTGGAGGGACACAATTCAGCCATAAAGCTATATACCCTAATGCCAGATAGTATTAAGCTGGCCTGTATTTTTTTAATTTTAATTATTTTTATTTTTCATTTTCCTGTAATTTTGGTTCTATGTTTGGCACAGCCTAGCCTCTTCTTTACTCTTTCTATGTCTATATAAGGCACCATCAGACCTATGTTTACATTTTATTTTAATCCATTTCTTAAAATATATACCAGCAGTCACTGTCTTAGACACATGCCATGCCCTACAGGTCTGCATCTAAACATGCCAATCCATGAGTTGATCAAAGACAACCTGTGGTAGACATTTTAACTGGAAATTAATGTATTTTTATCACCATGGAAAACTAAGTCCACGTGAGAATAGAAGTTACAGAGAAGAGAAACTATATTTAAATAGTTAAATCTCAGTGAAGAGACTATGTAGCCTCATAAAACAATAGGAAAAATACCTGCTTGGGCCGGCCCGGTGGCGCACTGCTACAGTGCGCCGCTTGGGAAGTGCAGCGGCGCTCCCGCCGAGGGTTCGGATCTCACATATAGACCGGCCGCTCACTGGCTGAGCGAGGTGCGGGCTCAACACCGAGGGTTGCGATCCGGTATGGGCACGACACTGAGGGTTGCGATCCGTTGCCGGTCACGAAAAAAGACAAAAAGGAAAAACAAACAAACAAACAAACA
>NW_007729749.1:110655-161081 GCF_000696425.1 Galeopterus variegatus | reverse complement strand
ACACCGAGGGTTGCGATCCGGTATGGGCACGACACTGAGGGTTGCGATCCGTTGCCGGTCACGAAAAAAGACAAAAAGGAAAAAAAAAAAATACCTGCCTACTAGTTCTTCAGTTCCCAAGTGGTTTGGTCAGGTCAGCACATTTTCCCCATGACTCTTTCCTGTCCCTAAAGTGAAAGTCTGGGGATTATTTTGTAAATAACAACCAATTTCCTAAAAAGATACAGATGGAGTATTTTTATAAGTAATTGTGATGAAACATTAAAACAAATTCAGGTTTAAAGTCATGTCAAACTTGAAATATGTTTATGAACTCCTTGATTTGAAGGGGTGGTTGCTCACCTAGCCAGTTTGTTTGTTTGTTTGTTTGTTTGTTTGTTTTACATGTTACTATGGAAGAAGTTTAAAATATTGAAAAGTAGTCATAAAAGTATAATCACCCAGCTTTAACAATGACGAAACCATGGCCAGTCTTCCCATTCCCCCCCATCCTGTTTAATTTGAAACAAATTCCAGACATGGTATCATTTCTTTGGTAAATATCTCAATATGATTCTGTGAAAGATAAGGACTCCTTTAAATACATCCACAAATGCAACACAATTGCCATGATTAAAAAATTAACAATTCCTGTGCCAATAGAAGAATAAATGGATAAACAAAATGTGGTATAAACATACAATGGACTATTATTTGAATTCAAAAAAGAAGGAAATTCTGACAAATGCTACAAGGTGGATAAGCCTCGAGGACATTGGACTAACTGAAAGAAGCCAGTCACAAAAATACAAATATTGTATGGCTGCACTTATATGAGGTATCTAGAGTAGTCAGATCTGTAGTGACAGAAAGTAGAATGAATGGTAGTTGCAATGGGCTGGGGGAATAGGGAGTCATTGTTTAACAGGTACAGAGTTTCAAGTTTGCTATATGAAAAGAGTTCTGGAGATTGGTTGCACAACTATGTGAATGTACTTAATGCTACTGAATTGCGNACATCCACAAATGCAACACAATTGCCATGATTAAAAAATTAACAATTCCTGTGCCAATAGAAGAATAAATGGATAAACAAAATGTGGTATAAACATACAATGGACTATTATTTGAATTCAAAAAAGAAGGAAATTCTGACAAATGCTACAAGGTGGATAAGCCTCGAGGACATTGGACTAACTGAAAGAAGCCAGTCACAAAAATACAAATATTGTATGGCTGCACTTATATGAGGTATCTAGAGTAGTCAGATCTGTAGTGACAGAAAGTAGAATGAATGGTAGTTGCAATGGGCTGGGGGAATAGGGAGTCATTGTTTAACAGGTACAGAGTTTCAAGTTTGCTATATGAAAAGAGTTCTGGAGATTGGTTGCACAACTATGTGAATGTACTTAATGCTACTGAATTGCGCACTTAAAAATTGTTGAGATGGTAAATTTTGTGTATTTTACCACAATTAAAATTTATTTTTAATTTCGAAAAATGAAAAGAATTAAAAAAATAGCATCATGTCAAATTCATTTGAACATAATTAGCAAGCTTTAAATTTTATTTAAATTGGAAAGGTATAACTGTATCATGACTAATATTTATATAACAGATTAATATTTTTAAATATTTTAAATATATTAAATGAAGAATCGTAAATGAGGATACTTTTAAACAAGTTAATTTAAGCATATGAAATAACTTTGCCTCCTATTGGGAAAATAGAATAATTTAATCAGGCCCCCTTGCCTCAGGTCCAGTTGGGTGTGGTGCAGCACATTCGTTGTAATCAAATTGTGTGTTCCAGAGTTGTATGGAGCACTGGCCCTGAACTGCTGGCTAGTAGAGAGCTTGCATCTAAAAATAGAGCATATTTACTTTGCAGGCAGCTGCTCAGTTTTTCTTTGGACTTTGCCAGTAGCAGTTGAGTTTCTGAGTTTCTTTTTAGACTGCCTAACTCTGAGATGTGTGTGTGCTGAATAAAGACTGCTCTTTCTTCAGCCAAGGCTCCAAGGACCTTTGTTCTGGTTACCTAGCTCATAGACCTGCATGTGAAGGGTTTGTTACCCAGTCTGGACAACAGGCTTGAGGGGTCTGTGAGCTCCAGACCCAGCCCTAGCTCTATACCTCCAAAAATTATATATGCTTATTTCTGACTCTAAAGAAAGCAAACTCTTTATAATATTTAAACAATATTGAAAGTCAATGCAATATAAACTTAAAAGTTAACCAAAATATAAAATTTCTACAAATAATCATTGTGAAGTTTGAAGTAAATCCATCCATATTTCTTCAATGAATATAAAAACATACAAATACATATTACATATGTATGAGGGGTCTTTAAAAAGTTCATGAAAATACTCATATTATCTTTTAATTCGCTTTTCTACAAACTTTTTGAAGTACCCTCATATATATGTATATATACACATGCATATATACAAGCATGTACATATACTTAATAAAAATATGGGTATACCATCCATATTATCTCATTCTTCTAAATGGGTATAGAGTACTGATAATAATAAATGTAATAATAACGGCAATGACCAACATTTATTGAATACTATTGCCACTGTACCAAATTCTTCATTAAATACTTTTCTGTTTTTTAATATTATGAATTAAATCCTGTCTTTCTCCCTGTATTTCTATTCAGTTAATAATGAGTGAAACACCTTAAATGATGATGATGTTTGCAAAGAAGCTAACTTTATCTATATCTATGTATTATTTTAATGAAGAAGTATAGCATATAAATAATATTAAAGCCACTAATCAAGAATACATAATTATTAATTTCTAGACTATTTGCTGTGTATCTAATATATTGAGATTATATCAGAATTAAAACATTTTTTTGTTTCTGTCTGTCCAATACTCCAACTTCTTTCATGGAGCTACCCTATGTAGACCTAATGATTCTGGTGTAACTCCAAATCCCAGTAGCCCTCTTCATTAAATTCCTAGGAAATAATGATGCAGACCCACCACCCAGTTACCCATTAACTTGGCCATAAGAATTGTTCCAGGTGTGGACATATGACCAATCACAGGCCACTCAGAGTCTTTTGATTTGTATTTTGCAAATCGGAGTTGAAGAAGAAGCTTTACCTTCAGGGTCATGGAACTCTACCACACAATGAACTATTTATTTTTTTTTAAATATGGATAGCATTTTATTTTATTTATTTATCTTATTACACATACATATGGGGTACAACCTTCATTTTCAATAATTGTGTGCAATATGTGGTGGTTAGATCAGTATAGTTAGCTTATTCATCATTACAATACACAATCATTCTTTGTGTACACTGAACAATTCCTCATTAGCCTCCCTCCCTCTGCCCCTCCTCTCCCCTTTTCCACCTCTAGTTTTCTAAAAGTTCAATGTATTACTGTGATTGTTGTTTCTTTCTTTCTCTTTGTCTCTCTTTATTGTTCATTTGTTTATTTATGGATTCAGCTCCTGGTTATGAGTGAGAACATGCGGTACTTCTCTTTCTGTACCTGGATTGTTTCACTTAGAATAATTTATTGTTTGCATTTCTTTTGTGACATGGAGAAAGCCTTTCTTTACTAGGAAGGATAAAGTCCACAAACATGGAATAGAAACAATAAATAGGGTAAGATAGGGAAGAGGGATGCAGGGAGACAGGGATGTGTAGAGGAAGCAAGGAAGAGAGGGAGGCAGGAGAGGGAGTGCAAGGGAAAGACCGGCGAGAACTGATTGAGACAGGCCTAAAACCAGGTGAGCTGGCAAA
The DNA here is from genome assembly GCF_000696425.1 of Galeopterus variegatus. NCBI lineage: Eukaryota > Metazoa > Chordata > Mammalia > Dermoptera > Cynocephalidae > Galeopterus > Galeopterus variegatus. The sequence continues at coordinate 157,323 of NW_007729749.1, read as the reverse complement.
TGTTTAACAAGCAGATCTCAAGTTTGTATTTTTAAAAGTCCTTATTTACAGTGTTTGCTGATTTCTGTGGTATAAATACTTCCAAAAAGGCTGATTCCAAGCAATTTATGTTACATCGATGACTGCAGAAACTTGAAGAGATGCACAGTAGCACAGTATTACTTCCACCATTTAGCCACCACATACATACAAATCACTTCAAGGGGACGGATAATAGCAAAATCTAGTAAGGTAAATAGGAAGTGATGGGGTTAGATCACTTATTACCTTGTCCTTTACCTACTGGTGTGGAGATAAAAAGATCCTCCCTAAAGGCATGTATTTGTTATACGTGCGCAGAATGCACTAATGCACACAAAGTCAATAGCGTCCAGCAAGTAGAAATAACTAGATACTTATTATAGATGTATATTAGTGTATTTTAATTTCAAAAAAGAAAATAATTGGAGCGCTGTTCTTTCATTTGCCATTTGACTGCCCTCTACCATAAAACACAGATCATTTTATCTGATTCCATTCCATAAAATGAACATTCCCTGAGAAATCACTCTATTAATGACACTGGACTAAGTATGTGATGGGCTATATCTAACTATAAAATTCATAAGAACAAACTCATCAGTCTAGCTGTGTTTATAAAAATATATCAAAATCAGATAGAGAGGTGAAGTAAAGGACATCTCTTTATGGTACTGGAAACAGGCATTTTAATATTTTAAGAAATGCAGTTTTATTATTCAAAGGTACAAATGCAGCCTAGGAGAAGGGGAATTTAAAAAGAGAGGAACAAGTAGAGAAGGACAGTGACAGTGAAAAAGGAAGATGAAACTTATATCATGCAGCAGCTACTGAAGTGTGGCACGGAGGACTGGCCCAGGAGAAAACTGCCACAGAGATCTGCCATCCTCTGAGCATATGTGAATGACTGAGCCATACAGAATTGCCAAGAGCAGAAGTGCTGAAGGTTGAGATTCTGCAGTTTGACCTGGTTGGGTCTACCTGATGCTTCAGCAAAAATTCAGACAAGCTTCCAAGGGAAGCAGCAGCAGTAGCATCATTAGAAAAAGAAGAGTTTGTCTGTTTGTAAGCCTGACAATGGCTAAAATTTCAGCTCTGAGCACAAAAGTAAGAGTTTACATATATTTAGCAAAACATTTCATTCCCTAAAATTGCTATAGATTGACAGGTGATAGAAAAGGTTAAATAACAATGAGAGGAAATGGAAAAGTGGTACCTATCTGTACATTTAAAATATTTGAAAGGAGACCATAAGGAACCTTTAGGATGGTTGGTGGGAGACGGTATTGTGCAATAAAGAGTGCTGGCTTTGAAGACAGATAACCTGCTTGGGATTCAGGACTCATCAGTGGAAACATAAATTTAACACTCTTAAGAGGAAATGGATTTCATGGAATCTTTCTACTGCTGAGTTTCCTCATGTGTAAATGGCACTGGTAATAGTGCCTGCATCTACCATTATTGTGATGATTAAATGCATGTAAGGCACACAATAAAAGTTAGCTATGTTTATTTCAAGTATTTTTGTGTGGATAGCTGAGAGCATTCTAGGCCAGAAGGATCAATTTATGCCACCTCATCTTCCCAGGAAGGGAAATTTTGAATATGTGGGATAGAGAGCAGGGATGCAGGTGAGTTAGATAAAATAGGGGCAGAAAGAGGAGCATAGGAGTCTAAGATTGTATGACTAAACCAGAGGAGTCCTGATATGCAATTAAAAGCAAGGTCTGAAAAGATAAAGCAGTAAGAAAAGAAGAAAGCTAGAGCATCACTCCAGACAATGAAGGCTAAGTTGGAGAAGGAGGTGGCTATGAAGTCAGTAATTTAAATTAGATATTAAGAGGGAATAAACTTAACACACTAAGAGGAAATTTGTTTCTCTAGTGACAGAAAAAGAAGGTAAAGAGCATAAATAGCTCTGGGGCTGGGGGATAGAAATAAAGTGTGAGGTGGAAGAAAGGATAAAGGTTGGGAGAGAAGGGGTTGTATCCATGCGATGAGAAGAGATTGTCCAACTTTGTTAACTATGTGTCAAATTAACATAGTAAAAACGCATTCCTTAACTTGCTACAGGCCAGAGTAAAGCTTATATGTATGATCTCAATATATGTTGAAAGCCAAAAGATAAAGTAAATTTGTTGAAAGAATATATAGAGAGGTAGGATAACAGCCAAAGGGATTGTTTAAAGAAAAACAAACACCTGCAACAACCAAAAAATTCCTTCTCATTTGAGTGGTTGCTGCACAGCGTGAACCCGATATTCAATGAACTAATACAGATCATAAAAGGGATGGGGGAGGAGGCTGGAAGGGGTGGTAGTGAGCCAAGAGCAGGACATGTTCACCTTTTTTGTCAGACACCTTATAGACATGTCCAAAAGAGGTGAAAAGAAGGAAGATAACTCCTACTCCCATGTAACAATATTGTTTAAAAGAGGCGTTGTCTAACTCCTACAACAATGCCAGGGACATAGTAAGCCCTCAATTAATATTTGATGAATGAGTGAGCAACTTAGAACTCAACTGAATGCTATATATTAGGGAACTAGAGAAGAAGTAAAGACAGGCAATTGTTGCGGTGTTACTGATTCTGCTCTACATGAATATGAGCATGAAAAACAAACCAAAATTAAAAAAAAAAAATCAAAAGAACAAAAAGAAGTTCAAGACATGGCATTTTTGAAAAACAATCAAAGTACCTCTATTCCAGGGATTTTCAGTGTGGTATGAGGAACCTGCAAGTACTTAAGACCCTTTCACAGGGTCCATGGAGACAAAACTATTTCCATATATTATCTGAGAAATTATTTTCCTTTTACACTGTGTCGACATTTGCACGAATGTTGTTAAAACAATGATTGATTAAAACTGTTGGTGCCACAGTCCTAATCAAGCAGTGGCATTGGACTGTACTACTTAGTAATCAATAGCCACAAATTCACTGTCAATAAGTAAATAACTAAATAAACATATGTTTGAATCTAGTTTCACTTAAGAATGTCCTTGATAAAGCAATAAAAACATATAAATTTTATTAAACTTTAACCCTCGAAGACACCTTTTTAATAAACTATGTCACAAAATAAGATGTCTACAGAAAGCACTTGTATGATTGAGATGCAAGCAGAACTAGCCATGTTAATTCATCAAATCCCAGCTTTCCATGGACGAATTTTGACAGAAAAACTGGTAATTTGAACTTGAGTATCCGACAGACATTTTCTTACAAATGAATGAAGTGAGCCTGTTACTTCAAGAAAAACAAAACTATACTACTTGTTAAATTTAGTAAAATTCAGCATTTCAAACAAAATAGAATTTGGAAAACATACCTGCCACAATAAACTTGATAGATTCCCAATACTTAAAGATTTTTTTGATGAAATCAGTGATGCTATTAATGAATGTGATGTTTTCATATTACATAATGAACTATATGTCAACATTTTCAGGATCTGCATAACTCAGTGAACCAACATTTTACAAATGCCCAATGCATTGATGCAAAATTATTCAAGAGTAAGTATACATTCAAAGAGCACCCTACTCCTGTAGATTTTAATATAGCAAAGTAAAAAGTTTATGGATATGGTTTCAGATTCCCCATTGCAACTAACACTTAGGGAAACTCCTATTTGTGGAGTTTGATGTAGGAGCAAGGACAATATCCACAATTATTTAAAGAAGCTACAGAAATACTCTTCCCTTTCCAACTATGTATCTGTGTGAGGCTGGATTCTCCTCAAATACCTCAACAGAAACAAAATACTGAAATAGATTGAATGCAGAATCTTCTAGTAAGATAGATATAAACTAGATTTGTACAAATGCAAAGTAATATCTTCTCATGAAATCATTTTTGTTTTGGAAAATATAGTTATTTTTCATAAAAAGTCATTCATGTTAACAGGAAATGGATTTATTATTTAATACTACAATTTTTAATTAACAAATATTTTAACATTTTCTAAGTTTAAATTTCTGATATAGCACATATCAAGCTCTATAGAACTCTCTTATCTTACAAGTGAAAGGGATTCCTGACTCGAAAATCTTGAGAACCACTTTAATCCACATAGCTGTCAACTGAGAATTAGCAACTAGACCTTGTGCTATTGACGAATGACTTCATGAACCTCTGCTTTATCTGTTTACATATTCAGCTTCCAGACTTGGTTTTAATACTTTCAGGTTCAGATTTTTAACTGTAGCCTCACCTTTCCTAGCACACTTTTCCTAAATGCTTCCTTCTACAAGACTTCTTACTGCACCTGATATTTGATATTGGCTCTCTGATGCAGATTTTTGACTCCAAGCCTGGGCTTCGCCTTGTCCTTTGCTTGTGAAACACATCTGCTTCTAAGTGGCTCTTCTAGCCCAGCACAGAAGATACCACTTCTCCACACCTGCGCACAAGTTTGCTATGTGTTAGGTGATGAACAATTTGGCCCAGATTATTGAGTGGTGGTTGCAAACTGATGTATTATTACATCGTCTTCCCACATTTTAGAAACATTTCTAAACTATAAACTAATATGAGTATATAAACTTACCCTTGTCATTAGTATATTGAATTCCCTCACATACAACTAAGATATTTGAGATCAACATCCAGTAAATATTACTTATTAATATTAATGATGCAAATAACTATCATATTATGTGAAAAGCTGCTTCCTTTGACTTTTAGACTCTTATACTGTAATAGATCATGAACATTACAGGTGTGTCACTTTCCTTTGTGATAACTATACTTCAAATCTTTTGTTCTCACAAATACCACAAGTCCTTTCAAGTAAAACAAATAACTTATTGACAAACAGGGTTAGAACTTGTGTACAGAGATGCCGAAAACCCGAAACCATGCTATTTAATGATCCCTGGAGAGAGCCCACGCTCCATCACTATATATCAATATAATGACTTTATAAGCATAACATCATATAGTCTTCTTAAAAATCCAACAATGGTGTTTAGCACGATGACCCCTAGGTTTTCTCTAAGAGTTTGCATAAAGTTGCAAACATTGCAATTTGGTAGTAACTTCTCCGGAAGCATCTCATTAATGTCAGCTAAAGAGCTTTATTCATTTTACTGCAGCCTTGCCTATTTGCACTTTGACTTTTTCTTCACAGTCCTTAGCTGGTATAAAAGAAAGAGGATGAAAAGAAAAGAAAATTAAAGATGACATTCCTGTGCATTCCCTCAAGAGGAGAACTCACAGCTGTCGGAATTGTTAAAGGAACAATTTTAAACTATAAATACAAATATATGTGTGTCTGAGTACCATATTACGTAAGCGATAAAGTAAGAAAATGAAGTGAGAGATACAAATGTTTCCCCTTGGGCAATAACCTTTCTGGCTTCACTTGGCCTACACTGCCGTAGAGAAAATCTTTGGTAAATCAGGCATCTAAACTCACCTTCCTTATAATGCTGCACCTGTGTGTATGGAAAAAGAATGCATCTGGAATGTTATACTTTTTGTAACTAATACTAATTAATACTTAGGTGCTTATAAACTAATCCTCATCTAAATGCAGAGTAACGAGTCTTGTAATCTAGAAATAAAACAATCTAATAATATCAGTTGTACATTCAAAGACATAAATAGCTCCTCAGATTAGCTCATAACTCCTACTTCAACAAATGTAAATTATAGCTGTGGAAAGATGACATAGGCCTTCAGCTACTTTGTTATTTCTGAAGATATATGATGCCTACTGAAAATAACCATATATTTGCTAACACTGAAAAATGTGCAAGTTTACATATTTTGAGAACATTTCTGACAAGAAAATTTCAGTTGGCTTTCATTCAGAAAACTTTACCTGGCAGTTCCAGTGGAAGCAAAATTTTGCAATTAACTTGTTCTCTTACATGAGCAAAGCAATTATTACAGCCTAGATTAATGAGGAGAGGGATTGCCAGGGAGATTGCAAGCTGTCCATGCATCAACCCATGTAAACAATCCATACCCTAATTCTATTTCATTAGGTAAGTGCAGACCCTGGAACCAGGATGAGTAGGTAAACCAGTTGTTTCAGTATTTGTTTCCCATTTAGATTGGTTATGGAGAAAAACAGAATTTAAGGCTTTATAGCAAGTAGAAGTAATACTTTTAGGTTAACTATCTAGAGAAGCAGGGTATCAAACAAGTGAAAATACTTATTGTTTTTCAAATTTAGGAATGTCACAGCAGGAGCAAGAGAGTTTCAAACATTTATTTTAACTATTCCTTTGATTTCACTTGGAGAGATACCACTGGTGAGAGTGAGGCTGGGTGTGCCTTTAGTAGCAGTTGCAGTGCTTTGTAGAGTAGAGTAGGTAAGGATGTATTCATATATATTCAAAGAAAGAGCTGCTCAATGAAGGCTTTTAGCACACACCACTGCCTAAGAAAAAGGATTATACGTTTCCAAATAGTATTTCTAGAAGTAATATTTTTGCTTCTGGAACCTATTATGAAGAATTAATGTAAGTTACTGGGTTTCATAAAGATTATTCAAACTGAAGTCTGGGGATAATTGAGACTTAGCCAACTGCCTAAGGTGGCACCAATCAAAATGTGCTCCACCTGCATCAGAATACCACGAGGTACAAATGAGAAGGTCAAATTCTTAGAAACCTCCCAAGAATTACTGAGTCAGCATCTCTAGAAAGGCAGCTGGGAATGTGAATTTTTCAGAGGCTCCTCCATTATTAGTTGCATAGTAAAATTTGAAAATATTGTATTTTTTTAGGATGATAATTTGTATTTATTTTGAAGATCAAGGCTAAATTATTTACACAGATAGAAACAGACTAATACCACAAAAGCAATGACTGATAAAACATCATTGAGTTTATTAAGGACTAAAATGAAATAAGAAACTGGGTATCTTAATTTTAAACCATTATTCTTTCATCATACCCTACTGGCCCTATGCGTTATTCTCCCAGCATACCTCCCACCTAGATGCAGTTCTTTGGATCAAGAATAACAGGATCTATTAGAAACTGAATATTCATAATCTATTTCTCCAATTCTTCTGCATTATGCATACAGCCGTCTGGAAAAGAGAGGGAAGCTATTAATTTCAAATGTTTTAAACTCCCCACTATCGCACCCTTGCAAAGATGCTGAGCTACCTGATTATGTCATTGCTGTATTCCTATTTGTGACATTTTAATTAATGCATTCTTATTTGTAACATTTTCATTTTAGTCTCTCAAAAAGTGGCATAAACAAATTTTAACACATTAAGATAAATATTAAACTGCAACAACTAATAGAAAAATGTAAATCACAGCTACCTAAGGATTTCTTATAGACTACAAAGCTAATTCCCATTTATAAAGTGGATACCAGCAGTTTATGTATGAAATAATATCTCCTCTTAAATTTTGTGCCTTTAATTCAGCTTCTCTTACAAGTGTTCACAGCACTTTAATTCCATCATATTGCTCAAAGATATATGTGTAAAATCTCATGTAGGGCTTCAGATGGATTCAAATTTCTTTTTTGAATCTCAAATTTAACCATATCCTGTTGTCAATGGGTAAAGAACAACTCCAACAATATTTTGGAGTTGCTTGTTTGTACTGTGTGTGTGTGTGTGTGTGTGTGTGCGCACGCGCGCACGTGCATGCATGCATGCACCTTGCTCTGGTCAACGTTCTATTCTAAGAGATTTTAAACCTTTTAATCTTGTTTGATACCCAAAAAGTCACCTCTAATTCTGCTTTATCTCCTTTCCTGTTTTGTCTGCCAATTCAGGAGGAGGAGAAAGATGAAGTTTCTTTATTCTTCTACAGCATCAAGGACTCTCAAAACACACATTATGAAATAAGAACCAGAGTCTAAACATAACAACACCAAGTTGTGTTTACCAAATCTGTAAATCAAACTAAGATACCTCATTAAAATGATTGAAAGCTCCAAAGAGCAGCTCTTCAAGGATGCGTCAAGAAATGCTAAAATTATACATGCTCGCTTGAAAGACTCACAATTTCAGTGCCACAGCATTCTCAGACACACCAATTCATGAGCAGGGTGCTGGCCAAAATAAGCCATGGTGTCAATCAGTAGAAATGGAAAGAGTGACAATATAATTCTTTATTTTTGTTGTTGATTGGTGGTGGTAACTATAGTACTCAATCTAGCCTAGCCTAAGTGACTCTTTAAAAAAAGCATTTCAGAAAGGTGGTAATAGAAGTCATAGATATCTGGGCGCAGAAGAAAGGAGCCTAAAAACAGAAAGAGAAATTGGGGCTAACACTCTTGCCCCCCTCCCCAACAAAAATGAAGTCTTTAGCAGTTGTTTCTTCTGGATTACAAAATACAGATAAAGGAGAATGATGTTAATTTACCACCTGAAAATAGGCAATAATATTCTAATGTTTTATACCAGATAGAACATGGACTTTTTATGTCATTTCCTCCATGTTAGTATGCCACCTTTACAGTTATTTTTTCAAGGTTACATTTGATGAGTAAAAATGTACATGGAAGTTTGTTCAGCCTGTTTGTTTGAAATTATAGCACACACAGATATAAAAATTTTGATTTAATATTCATTAGTCAAATGGATTGTTAACAATCATCTTGAATATATTCATGTTTGGGATTGTTTGATGTGCAAAAAGCTTGGAATACTGTGTCAGTGCAGAAAACTTGCATCCATATTGCAAAGACAGAATAAATTATTTTGAGTGTAGACTATTATCATAAAAAAAGATGTTTCAGACTTGCAAAAACACACATTACTTCCATCTGGTAAATGGTAACTACTAAAATATTTATAAATATCACATCATAATTCACATGTCACAAATGGTAGTGATACTTAATTTTCATGTCTCCAATTAAAAGCCATTATATATTCTATAATACACAGTCACATCTGTGTATCTAACAGAAAAATAAATGATTTCCTTTATACCTCCACAGGGATTACTTTCTCATACTGCTGTGCAAATAATGTAAATAAAATATTGAAGGAGGTAAAAAACCACAGCTGACTGAAGTTTGTCTGTGTTTGTTTTTAATAACACAATAGACCAAATTGTTTCTAGACAGTTTAGGTTCATAGTCGCTAAACTCAATTTTTCTTCTAAAGACTACTTCAGTTGAATGGTTGGGTACTGTGCAACATTTAGATATTCTTCCTAGGAAAAAAGTTTTATAGCTAAGCAGAATATATAAAAGAAGCCATTTCCTTCAAACACCTTGAATAAAGGGTTTAATTCATTTATGTGGCTCAAACATAAATCATACATTTCTTAACCACAGCCACTGGACTGTTGTTAAGTTATAGTAGAGAGTGTATTTGAATGCAATTAAATAGGTAATGAGAATAAATAAATCCCAGTCCAAATCCAACTACTTTTTACAAAATGTAAAGCATGTAAAGGCAGTTATAATATATTCATATACAAGAGCCCTGCTCAAATTAACTTCAGATTACAAAAGTGTTGAAATATTCTTGGCCATTTCTGACCACTGAAAACATAAATTAAATTTCTTCTTGAAATTTTCTATTTTTAGTTTTTCTTACACAGAAAGTCAGACAATAAAATGAAAATGTTTGAAGTATTTCAACTGAAGGGTACAAATACAGAGTAAGTCAAGAACAGAATCAAACACTGAGAAAGCTTTTCCCTTGTTTGAAAGTAGTATATGTTCCATTGTAAAATTTCCTCTGACAACCCTCCTTTGAAATTTTTCTTTTGAGGATCATATGTGCTTTACTATTCCTAAGATTCCTCTCTATTCCTCCACATATTAAATTATTACATTATATTTCATTTACTGTGAGACTATATTGTATTCTCTGTTGTGTATTAAAGACTCAGTTAAGTCAATTAAATGCTTTGATACGGTCCATTTAAAACTAATACTTTATGTTTCTTATAAATACTCTTAAACACATTCAATAGGTTAGGTCCTTCTTTTTCCTTTGTCTACAAACATGCTATAATATCTCCCATACCAAACTCCTTTTGTTTGATACCTCTGCTTCTTTATACTTTCTTGAACTAGAAATGGGCAAAAAATTAATTACACACTATAAGGAACTATGGAAATATTTGTTCTTTTTTGTTGATGTTATTGCTAATTCATTTGAATATGCATTAAGCAGCTGCTGTTTGCCATGTACTATTCCAGTGGTTCTGAAAGTGTGCTCTGAGGACACACTTAAACTTCAGACCCATTCAGGGTCATATGGGCTCAAAGCCATTTCCGGAATAATACTGAAGTGTTATTTGCCTTTTTCACTCATTCTCTCATAACTACACAGTAGAGCTTCCCAAATACTGCATGATCATTAGCTCAGATGGCTAATAGAATGTGTACTTATGTATTTCTCAATTTTAAAATTTTCTCAGTTTTAATTTCCACTATGGTAAAAATCAATAGCTATAATCCACATAAACTAAGAGCTGGCAAACATTTTCTATAAAGGACAAGATAGTAAATAGCTTAGGCTTGGCAAGCCATATGGTCTCTGTCACACTACTCAACTCTGCCTGTACAGTGAGAAAACAGCTATAGATGACACAAAAATAAATGATGGTAGCTCTGTTCCCATAAACATTTATTTACAAAAACAGGAAACTGGCTGTGTTTGGACTGCAGGCTATAGCTTGCCGACTTTTGATGTAAATAAAAAGTCTTTGAGTCCTCAATTTTTTTAAAGAATGTACAAGAGTCTGAGACTATGAACTTTGAGAAGTTCTGTGGAAGGCTCCCAAAATCTAGTTAAGCTTTGTGATTTGCTCTCAAGGAGTTGTTTAGAGGGAAAGCTAGACACGATATATTGGAATACGTGATATATCAGAGAATGTGAGAGATAACATAAGTGTGAAGGGAAATATGTATGCGTAATACTATTTCTTTTTTTTTCCTTTTGTAAGATGTATATATATGCATACGTTTATGCACACAAATTGTAGGAAATGTACAGGGAGGAAATTGCCACAGCCCTTCATCTAATTATTCTCAAATTTCAGTGGCTTTCAGAATCACATAGGCTAAGAGGAGCCCACTTTAAAAATTCTTATGTCTTACTATAGGCTATGGTCCATGAAATCTGCCTTGTCAACAGGACCTCACACAATTCTGATGCAGGAGACAGTGAGTAAAACTGATGTTTAGTCATGTACGAGAAACAGCATTCTAAGCATTACCTACAGAATTTCCTGAATGAGCATTTCCTCTGTACTAAATACATATCTAGCTCCAAGCCTATTTCTCTAGGCCTCTTCTAGTATCCATAACTATAATGTTCGTACAGGCTTGTGTACCCATGGCTATCTACTTTTAACTCATCTGCCTTTTTCCCAGTCTTCTTATTTTCTTATGTAGCCTCCCCAAAAGCTTAGATTATCTCCCACCTTCTTACCTTTGCTTTTGCATTTTGAGATAATCTCCTTAGCTTTAATTAACTCCATCTTCTCTTGTTTAATTTTACCCTTTTGAGCTGCCTCTTCTATAGATTATTTTTTTATTATTTGCAACTACTCTTCTGTCTCCTTACAGAAAATTTTATTTTTCTTTTAGTGCTGCCTTATCATATTATAATTATGTGATTCATTGACTCGTCTCCTTACTAAAGAAAGCTCTTAGAAAGGTGGAGGTATCTCAGTTTTTGTTGTATTAAAGTCTCTGGTACTTGCTATGTGCTCAACCCATGATAACTAAACTGGCAGAAGAGGGCCTCATTGTATATTTCTAATGCAAAGTAACAGGGCAGTTTTTTTGATATATTCCCAAGTGCTCTATTTTACTATATTATTTTATTATATCTCATTCTGAGGACATTCTGCACATGTCCTTTCATGCTTTCTCATTCTTTTTCTTCCATCCCCATCACTAAGGCCGCACAAACCTAAATAAGTTATTGCAGGCTTCATTGAGATAAAATGCAGTGTCCAGAAAGCACATAGAGAACTATTAGTACTCTCCAACCTACCTATAATCAACTTGCTTTCTAAAGCCCTTCGTACATTTGAAATAATGTACTTAGTTATTGGAAGTCATTTGTTTAATGCCCCTCTTCTCTGATGCAATATAAACTTCTTGCAGGTATAAACTGTGTCTGTTGTATTCATTACCATATCCCCTGTAATACAATGGTTGGCTCATAAAAGACTTTGTATAATGCTTGATTAAATGACTAAAACTCCCAATTCCCTTATTTCTCTATCTCATAAAAGAACTAACCTTTATGCCAGAATGCGGGGATTACCTACAGACAACGTTCAATTTTTATAATGCCAAATGACAACAACGTTTAAGGTCTAAATGAATACAACACAAAATTAAAATAAAAACATTTAAATTGTTTATGGTGAAGGAAAAAATGCCTTTATAATATCTTTGCCTGAGATATTTAAATTCCTCCAGCAAAACAAAACATATGAAATAAAAACAAAAACACAAGCCCAAAATCTTATATAACTTCCCATATTTCTGAAGAAAAAATTCATAATATTCACTGAAACATGAATAGATTTTTACCCATTACTGACATTTGTTCCTTACATAGCAATATACGTATAAAGGTATGGGGAAAATCCCTTAGGTTGACACTAACATGGAAAAAATATTTTCTGAACCAACTTTAACTGGATATTACTCTTTCATAATTGACATTTTCAAATCAATGCTACAAAAATTGGGTTTTGGGTCCTGACTTCTTTGACATGAATCTGAGTTCAACAGATATCTGAAAAAACACACTTTTAAAAGCAGTTGTTTTTTCATGTCACGATGGTTGCTTCTGCAGAAGTTAAAATGTGCTGCTTTTTCTCAGTGGTGATCATCACCCACAGGAAAGTAACTGGAGGTAGATTCTAAGAGGCAAAGTGCCCTGTAGGAGCATGTCACCATAGCTGTGGCAAAGCTAACAGTGACAAGCTGTTGCATCCAAGATTTTGAAAATAGTCCACCTGTACAGTGTGCTGTTAATAAAACGTCTTAATACAATTCTGCCTTCAATTTGCATAATATTTAAAGATATGGTAGATAATGACAGTCCTTTAGAATTGGTTAACATTTTACTCTTCATATATAGGTGTTTATGTGATGTTTAAAACTTGCATATGTTAGGTAGGGCATGTATGATTATTCCCTCTAAATAAATAAAAATATTATAGGTAACTTGGTATGTAGAATTAAACAAAGTTCATCAAATATTATCTCTGGGCTCCAGGGCAAGAAGTAATTTGATAAACTGCTCACTAACATTACCGCCGCTATTATGATTGAATGAAAGAACAGGTATGCGCTCTTGATAGCCCCTTGATGAGGTTTATGGTTGAAGCATATGTATCAATACACCACAAAGTCTTGTATAACCTTGGACTCTGATGTTCTTTATCAAAATCCGACTTGCATTAAGCAATATTTATGGAAAATTACCTGAAATCGATCTCACATGATTTTATTACAGGTCCCCTCCACTCCCCATCAGAAGTATCTTGATAGTCTGCATTTTGCTTTTGAATTAACCTGAATCATCAAGAGCTATGAATTGTTAGCCTGTATTGCTGAAGTACCTCTTAGGATTGTTCATACTATGCTGAATTACCTTTAGGCCTCTGGTTTGCACTAACATATGCTTTAAGAAACTATGTATGTTGGACATAACTTATTAAATTTATTCTAAAGATTTTGTTAAGATAACATCCAATCTTTCAATATGCCTTTTAAAATCAGTTGAGATTTCTCTACTATCTAATTTGGCTTTTTGCTTTCCTAATAGACACTGAATACTGTAATTGTTCAAATTTGTTCATTACTCTGTTTATGTAGATGTGTAGAGGAAAGAAGTACAGCCAAATTCTAGGACTAAATTGATTTTATTTTTATATACTAATTTTCTGTTGCTTTTTATTTTCTTAAGTCTATATTTTTATTCTCTAAGTACTTAATTATTTATTTTATCCTTTTTAATGCATGTAATTTCTAAATAGAATTAATAGCTGGAATTAATATTTATACACTAATCATTGCTTAAACGTTATTTTAATTAATTTTCAGATCATTAATTTTCACAACAATGTTAAGATGCAGGTGACACCTATGTTCATTTTACAGTAAGGAAAATAAAGCTGGTGCCAGTTAACCTGCCCAAGGCCATGTAGGTAGTAAATAGTGAAACTAACATTTGAACCCACGTTTTTCTGACTTGAGAGTAAAAGTGCTTAACTTTATATTAGAGCTGGATTTCCTACCACTTAGGCACTTAGTTCAGGATTTTCATTGTATTGTACATTACCTTTTAAATACCGTTATCATTTTGTATCACATAGACCAGTCATTAATAGTTAGGGAAACATGTCTGGTTTTCTGTGAAGCATACTCATTTACTCATTTTCTGAAAAGTCATTCATAATTCTTTGGTTATTTGGGTAAATTTCTGTTGCTTTCTTTTCACAGTGATATAAGGGAGTAGACATAAAATAAAGGTGTTCATTTTATATGCTTTATTTTTTGTTACATGAAATGCAAGTTAAATTTTAGTGTAGACAAAAATCCTAAAATTTTAGTGTGGACGAAAATCCCAAATCTATATAGAACAGAATTTAAAAACTGGCTCTCTCTCATTCCCCTACCTTCACCTCTTAACATCCAAAAGTATATTAGTTTAAATGTCAGGCTACTGTCCTTTCAGTGGCACTAGAAGAAAATGACAGCTTAATCATTCTATCTCCTCCTCAGAAAGACAGCAACAGCCTTGAATGGTTCTCCCAGAGAAGGGTCAGATGATTATTGTTTGATATGTTCTGTAGCTACACAATAATAGTTTCTTTAAATTGGATAATCTTGTTCTATTTTTAAAGTGAAGGAGATTGTAGATCTTGGAAGGATAAAAATTTTTGCTTTGCTTTAAGTAAAAGTGTAATACAACCATAAAATTAAAAGGAAAACAACTCAGACAAAATCTATGAAGAAACTCTTAGTTAATTCAGCAGGAGTGACTTCCTAGTGTCTGCCTATAGCAAGTGTGTGCTGAGAATACTTACTTAACTTATGGCTGATAAAATATATTTTTTAAAACAGAAAGAAAAATATGTCCTAATAAATAAAGTTTGGTTATTAATACTAATCAGAAGAATATGTTTAAACAAAAGAAATTATTAATAATATAATAATGTTATTACTTTGATATAGACAGTTATTACTTTGGGACATACAGCAAAATGATATCATACTGATTGATAAAGGTTGGTATAGATTACACACCACAAGATGTAGGCTTAGCCCTGTTCAGTTTATTGAGAACATAGAAATATTGTGAAGTAAGACAAAAGGAGCGTTTTAGAAGCAGATGATGTAAATCCCAGTCGTCCGACTTAGTAAGTGATCTTGGACAAATAGTTTATCTTAGCCTCAATTTCTGTTCTTAGAAGGAACTGGGCACTGTTATGAGAATTACACTAGAAGATACAGAGTTGTTTCATCAGAGTCTCAGGCCTGCTGTAGGGGCTCGCTCAGTCTTAGTTTCTCTCTTTCAGTCTTTTCACCTGTTCCAACATGTACTGGAACAGAGTACTATAGGCTAACAGATTTTGGAAAAACAATGTTTGTTAGTGTTGTTTACCTACTTATCAGGCAGGAAAAAAAGAAATATTATGTAAAACTTCATTAATTAAGAGTTAATTGGGGTGAGAAGGTTATCATCCTTAATTAGTTAAAAGTCTGAAATGTAGGGCATTTATAAACAAATGTGAATTCATTTTCTTCAGGGCCATAAAGTAACACTAATTATTAAACAATAGTTGCTAAGTAATGGTTCTCACAAACCTACTTTAATGAACAAATAAGAGATACTTAAAATTAGCACACTAGTCTATGCAAATGGTGTGACAGAATGCTTGAACCAAGTTGTTTTCTTAAATAAGTTAAACATTTTCTCCCTATGTGCCTACCCAACCCTATCAAAGCTATTTATATTACTTAGATAATCCTATCAAAGATAACTTTATCTATTTATCTATCTATATCTCTACCAGGTGAAAATATAGCCCACAAAATTCTTCAGCAAAATCATTATGAATGAATCATTTAATTCAAAATTAATAAAATCTGGCTATCAGTAACTATAGTAACAAAATGAAAGTGAATATAGAAACTGAAAAATCAGAAAAGTCCTATTTTGATAGCAATTCAAATATAATAAGCTTTGGTTTTATTTTGGAAACGATTCTTGACCACTGTCACCAATTACCGAAAGGGGTGAGTACAGTTTCCCAGGCCTCTTAGTTGGAGATTCAAGTGAAGTAAGCCTGGCGTGAATTTCAGGAACTGGATATCTAATGGGAACTCCTCCATATCTATTAACCTGATAATGTGGGAAGATATTTCTGGACATTGTTACCATTCTAAAGTTTACTGTCAAAATTAGCTACTTAGCTATGTATCCATACTAAATAACTTGATGGCATATTGCTGAAAGTTTTACAAGGAAAGATAACTGTCAGCAATATACCAAGACCTAAATTAAGTATTTTGAAATATGAAATAAAAAAAACATGATTTATTTTAATTAAAAATGAAAGCGTTTATATCCATCTATTCATACATCAATTCGTTCATTCATTTTTTTTTTTTTTTTCAGTCATTGAGCACCTACACCGCTTTTCACCTTTTTGAAGGTTTTAGATGCAATGATTAAGTGAGGGTCACTGCTATTAGAAGGCTTCTCAGTAGGTTTCTTTGTTGGCGATAAACTCATATGTAAGATTATATGATTAAGATCTATTCTGGCCATTTGAACAAAATCCAGTAATGTGAAGTTACTACTGGGAAGGTAGGAGACTGCGTCTTGACCTGGCTGGGAGGTGGAGGTAGCAAAGGCCTTCATGGAGGAAATGACAATGAAAGGGATTAGGATCATGTTTAACAAATAAAAACAGTTGGACACAGTAAAGAACACCGACTCAAAAACATTAAAAAAAAAAAAAAATCTCAGGGCCCCTTTATACTCTTAAAATGTACTGAGGTCTCCAGAGAGCTTTTGCTTATGTGGATTATATCTATCAATATTTATTGCATTCAAAATTAATCCAAGAATTAAAAAATATAAATACTTATTCATTTAAAGTAAGAACAATATATTCATTAAACACTAGTATAAATATTTCACAGAAAAATAGCAATGGTATTTTAAAAAATAGAACAGTTGACTTATTTAATACTTTCACAAATCCCTTTGACATTTGATTATTAGAAGACAACTGGATTCTTACATCTGCTTCTGTAACTTAATCTATTGATAAATGTATTGATTAATGTATATGAAGAAAGCCCTTTCTCACACAAGAACATAACTGCAGAAGAAAGTATTTTAACAGCATTTTCAGTTAATTGTGGATATTCTTTGATGCTATATCGAAACTCAAATGGTAGTTTCATAATAGCTATAATATGCCATCTGAAGCATATCAATGAACTCTTTCTTGTCAATGAACTCATAGGGTCCGAAAGCCACTCTGTGAGAACACTCAGAGGAAACATCAATGGACCTATCAAAACAGTTACCAAAATCTATAACATCAGATGGCCCGAGTCTTTCTAATTTTGTTTGCATGAAAAACTAATGCTGCAATACTTTAGATCTGAAATCAACTGATTACAAATCAATACAAGGTTTTGTACAAAGTACTAAATTGACTTAAATATGTTGGTTGTCTTATACAGAGAATTATAATTTGTCAATTCAAGGTAGTAACTAGAATAATGTAATGTGAATAGTCTGCTAAGTTTAGCTCCTATAATATTCATTCATGCATTCAACAAATATTTATTAAGAACTTTTTATGTTCTAGGTACTATTATGTATACTGGAGATACAGTAATGAACAAAGCAGACAAAAATCAATCCTTGTTGGAACTTTAACATTTCAGTGGGACTAACAGACCACAAATAATAATATAATTGAGTAACAAGTATAACATGTTACACAGAAGTACTAAGGGAGAATATAGAGCAGGAAGAATGATAGAAAATATGTGTGTGTTTGGGATTGGAGGCTAGAATATCATTTGAAGGGGGAAAGCGAAAGCCTCAACGAGAGAAGGAGATCTATTTAAAGACCTTAACGGGCTGGCCCAGTGGCGCACTGGAGAGTGCTCCGCTTGGGAGCACGGCGGCGCTCCCACTGAGGGTTCGGATCCCATGTGGAGACCGGTTCCTGCTCACTGGCTGAGCGCAGTGTGGGCGCAACACCGAGGGTTGCGATCCCATTACCGGTCAGTAGAAAGGACAAAAAGGGAAAAAAAAAAGACCTTAAGAGTGCAAGGAAGCAAGCCATGGAGACATCCTGCAGAGGAGTTTTCAAGGCAGTGGACAGCAAGTGCAAAGACCCTAACTTGGATGCATGCCTGGTGTATTGGACTGAAATGAACAAAGAGAAATCAGTAGGAAAGAGGTCAGAGAACGTAGCAGGGAAGGAGGAGATGGAGCGAGGGCAGATTACACAGGGACTTGTAGCTCTTAAGAACTTTGCCATTTACTCTGAATGAAATGGGAAAGTACTGAGAGTTTTAAACAGAAGAGAGACATGATGCCACTTGTGTTTTAACTGGATTAGTCTGGTTCCTGTATTGAGGGCCAAGTTGGAACACTAAGGATAACACAAGTAACAAAATACCAGACTAAAAGTGGCTTAATCAGTATAGACATTTATTATTTCACCCAACAAGTGATCTAGAAGATGAATTAAGTAGTTCACTACGTTGGTAAGAACCCAGAAGGCCTTTTCCTTTTCTTTTTCTTTTTCTGCTGATGCCCCATTTTCAGGGTATCTATAGAATATCCCTTCAAGGCTGCAGAATGCTTTGGCTCCTTTTATCAGATTCTACTCTAACAACATGGTGGGGGGCGGGGAGAGGAGGATGGCTCTTGTTTATAATGGTAGGAGTATGTATCCCAGCCCACTAAAATATCCACCCATAAAAACCCATATGTAAATGGAATAGGATGATCACAGTCAGTTCCAGCCTTTTTTATGTCAGGTCACACACAGCAAGTGATGATAAGTGTATGACATACTGGCGTAAATATACAAGGTTGTGGAAACCTGGAGGTGATTGGCCCATGAGATTTGGCCATGTTAAGACCCACCTAGCCACCACGGGGACTGCAAAGATCAATTTCTGAGCATATTTGTAACCTACCCAGTGCTGGAGCATATCTGATAGAAGCTCTGGCACGGACGGGAATGCTGCATGTGTGCTTGTAACTTGGAAGTTGGCAAAGAAGTTTAGTAGAGGCTGAAGTTCAATCTGTACTCTTCTCAACAGGCTGTGGGCACCAGTGGAAGGTGCAGTTTTTTCTTCATAAAAAGGCGTTATCTGCTCATCATCTATGGGCCCATAAGGGATGACTTTTTATTCTAATTTGCACAAAGGTGTTCTTTAGACTAGCTGTGTCCTGGGTACTTATTTTTCACCCTTGCCCGGGCACAAAGCTGAATATTAGAATAGCTGAACCAAGTTGGAAGAACAGGTGACACTGTTTGAAAAGTACCTAAAAGTGTATGCCATAAAGATATTTCTTAAATAGGCAGATCTGTGGTTATACTTTTTTAGTAAGAAATGTGTGGATATTACCTGGATTATAAAGTTTCATATACTTTGATTATAATTTCATTATTTTTAGCCAATGTATTTAATAGATTTTTTCATGTACATGTTTTCTAATAGTTAACCTAATCTGATATTTCATCTCTTATTAAAGGACATTTCATGGACTTTCCTAAAATGCAAAATCTGAAGGCTAAGTACAATGTTTACAGAGCCAAGTCAAAGTTAATTTCTTAGTGAATCCAAATCCTTAATATTAATTTATATAGCAGTCTCTATAAATTTATGTTAATAAGCTTATTCAGATTTTGAGAATATAAAATCCCTGCCATGAAAGTAGCACTCAAGACAGTAAACTTATGTTAGCAGAAAAGAGCGTCCCAGGCACTAGGAAATGCCCGTCAAAAGAACGGCTGGAAACAAACAAATGAACAAACAAAAGTCAGGAAAGAAAATAATACCTATTAACACAAAAGAGACTTAAACATTTTTGGAGAACAAAGAAGATCATATTTTTTTTCTCAAATACACAAAAGAATGATAAATTTTGATAACTTTTACCAAATATAAAAATCTAATAGCAGCTTATGCGTTCTATTACAAAGGGAAGAGAACCCGATGCCCTAGGAAGGTAAAAATGTCCCCACCTATGTCTTTCTCAGTCTACATGTCAGACTCTGTTCACCCAGCCTACCCTTGATCATCTAGCTCAGACACTTCAGAGATGCTTCTCCTTATCCCATCTTCCCTGAATTACCAGCAAGATGAATCAGTATTCCTTATTAGGTATTATCATAATGTTAGTTATTAGGCACCATCATAGAGAAAGTCACTGTTCTTACTGCCATCGATCTCTGCTCTCACTTTCATTGTCATCACTGGATGGAGTCACTGATATGTTTCTGGAGTCATCACAAGAAGAATGGCATATCAGCCATTGCGGTGGACAGTGCCTGCTCCTAGGAAAACAGTCACATACTTCTTACATAATATCCTGGATTTCTGTATCCGTGTGAAGATAAATAAATCAATGTGCTCAGAAGAAATTTCAGAGTTTATCAGCTTCATATCAAACAACAAATTTATCTTATTCTTATTATGGCCACACTAAAATTAATCAAAATTCAAGCAAGATGTAAGCTATTGTTTATTGTACTATAATCTAGGTTCTAGATATATTTTTAATCTATCAAACTTTTGAGTGATTGCTTATAATAAATATACGGTATGGTTTTGGTGACAAGAGGATAGATTTGAGTTTTCTAGTCAAACAGATATGTTCCCATATGTGTTCCGACCTTTCTACCTATGTGACTATAGACTGCCTAATTTGTTTCTCTGAGTGTATTGTTCCATTCATGAAACTCAAAGATATTAGGAAGCAAATACTTGTCACATATTGTGGATTCAATAAATTCTTAATGTCTTTTTATACATTTAGCAAATATTAATAGATCAACCCTGTTCTGGGTGCTGCCGCTTAGCAGTGAATGAGACAAAAGTCTATGCTCTCAAACATTTTATATATGTATATTTTTTATTCAAAATATTTTAACATTTGCTTGTACATATTTGTGGGGTACGTGTATTGTTTCAATACATACATATACTGTACAATGATTCACTTAGGGTAGATGGTATAGCTTTGTACCCATCAGTCCACCACTTCTCCTTCCTCCACCCACCCCCTTAACCATTATTTCTACTCTCTACTTCTATGAGAACCACTTATTTTTCCCCCCAAGATTCCACATGAGCGATATCATATGATACTTGTCTTTCTGTGTCTGATTTAACTTCGCTTAACATGATAGTTTCCAGTTCCACTCATGTTGCTGCAAATGATATCACTTTTTTTTACAGCTGAATAATAAATATTCCATTGTTTATATACACCACAGTTTTGCAATCCATTCAACCATTGACGGACATTTAGGTTGAGTTCATCTCTTGTGTATTGTTTACCATATAAAGAAAGGGCTGCTCTCGAAACTGGGCCTCCACAAGAGTTTCATTTAAAAGTTTTTATTTTCCTCCTTGAGCCTGTACATAGCCCCTATATACTTAAGGGTTATGAACCGGAACTGAACCTCCCTCATATTTCTCCTGCTTTCCTAATCAACCTTTAGAAAAAAAGGCTTACAAACCAAAGACAGCTCAAACTGATTATTAACCTAGACTCTTGCTTAAAGAAGATTGTGTTAAACATGCACATTTAAAAGTCAGA
Organism: Galeopterus variegatus; assembly: GCF_000696425.1. Lineage (NCBI taxonomy): Eukaryota > Metazoa > Chordata > Mammalia > Dermoptera > Cynocephalidae > Galeopterus > Galeopterus variegatus. The sequence continues at coordinate 135,499 of NW_007729749.1, read as the reverse complement.
GTCAGGTCTGCACCACATGGTTATAGTTCAGACGGGGGAGGGAAGGTGCCATTTCTAAAGACAGCTGTTTTCCAGCCTTTCTGGAGAGAGGCAGAGTCCTTTTTCCTCAAGACAAATAAGGTTCATCCATGTTGTCACAAATGACAGGATTTCCCTCTTTTTAAGACTGAATAGGGGCTTCTGGTCAAGATGGTGGGATAGACAGACCCCAGCATCACTGTCTCCCACAAATCAACCAATTTACAACTATTAAAAAGCAATGACAGCCAAGCTAGGGATGATAGAGCTCAGGGGAAGAGGAGGAGAGATGTACAGAGTGCATGAAGGCAGGAGAAGCCACAATGAAAGAAAGAAAAAACTGCTCTGACCATTTCAAGTGTTGGCCACTTCCAGGCTAGAGCTGCTGACCACTTGGAGCAGGAGATGGCAAAGTCTCAGCTTTGTCCTTTGGATGAAGTTTCTTGGAGGCAGCAGGGGAGAAGAGGGCGTCGGTGGCCCCCAGGCCAGAAAGACCACTAACAGTGTTCCCACAGAAGTGAGGTTCCACAGACAACTGAACAAAAGGAGCCACTCAGAAGCCAGCGAGTCATCACAAGGGACTGAAGCATGGCCCATCCCACGGGAAGTGTTTGGAGCATGGGCAGTGAGAGAGATTGGCCCACTGGGAAAACACTGGGGCACAGCAATGACAGCTGGTCTGCCCCCCAGTCAGCATAGGACCACTCAGAAGAGACGGGTCAGGAATGGAGAATTGTATGGGGTGCAGTTTGATGAGAACACTCAGGCCTAGACCAGAATTTCTACACAACCCAGATGCACTGGATCTCTTGAGAACCGGAAATACCTATAAAGTCAACCACTAAAATCTGTGCTGCACAAAAAGCCTTCCCCAGGGAATCAGTAGCAAAGCAGCAATTTAGTGCAACCACAGAGCTCAAGTGCTGGTCCTCACAGGAAGTTCCCCCATGTTAGAAGTAAGCAAAGGACAAGAAATTAGTTCCAGCACAGAGTTTAAGTGATGGGGACCCCAAATAATCCAACACTAAACTGAAAGAAAAAAACGAAGTGCCCACAACCAGAGACAAAGTTTCATATTAACTAGTAAAGGTCTCATTCCACCAAAGAACACCTATAACACCTAGAAGGACCAGAAGTCCCCTGGGCTACCAAGCCAGAAAGGGGTGAGGACTGGGGGCCTCTGCTATGCACCCCTGACACCCCCAACCAATCCTGAGGATGGGGGATGAGGACCTCAGTCATGCCCCCCCAAAACATACAGCCAGCCCAGCGATGACCATCTACCTGCTGCAGAAAACACCCTGGGTTCTCAACACCACGGCAGTGAGGGTCCTTGGGCCTTGGCCACACCCCCCCGCCCAACCAGCCCAGTGACAACCACCAAGCCACAGCAAGAAGGGCCCTGGGTTCCCGAGCTGGGAAGGTGGGGGATGAGAGCTTTTGCTATACCCACCCTACAGAGGCCCCTACTCCCCACTGTGGGAATGAGGGGGGTGCCACGGGCCTCAATCCCACCCCTCCTCCTTCCTCCTTCTTCCAACCCATTTCCTTCCCCTTTCCCTTCTTCCCCTCCCTCCCACCTGCTCTGCAACAACATCCTAGAATGTAAAAAATAATATTAATAAAATTACATTAGAAAAAAAAATTTGTATATTCATCACTGTTTCCTAAAACATCAACTATAGTGCAAAGGATACATTCTAAATAGAATCGAAGAAGTCTATCTACTGAAAAGAGATTGCAAAAGACATCACATCACCCACTGTTTCCAGGGTGTTTATAAGGATGCTGACACTCTCCAAGTCAAACACTTTCTGTAAATTCCATTGCAGCCAAGACGACTTACATCTAGCAAGAACCATAGTAAAACCAGAGTCACATAGCGCTGTTTTTTTTTTTTTTTTTTTTTTTCTCTCCAAGTCAAACACTTTCTGTAAATTCCATTGCAGCCAAGACGACTTACATCTAGCAAGAACCATAGTAAAACCAGAGTCACATAGCGCTGTTTTTTTTTTTTTTTTTTCTTTGTTTCTATTTGCTGATATCAGTGTCTTGAACCATCTGGACTTTGGTGAAGCTAACACTGACTCTATGATTTTTGAGAATTTTTAAGCTTTCTGCTATTTTGACTGATGCTCTGACTTTCAGCTTATACCTACAAGGCATTAGAGTGCCCCTCAAAATTCCTAAGATCTAGTCATACCAAGTTCACAGGGTTGCCTGGATCCTTTTACCTACACATTCATTCAGTTTCTAGACTTGTAACACATTCCAAATAAGTATATGTGTCATAAAGGAAGCATTCAATTGAAAGCTAGAGGGAAGGAACTTGTTATAGCCCTTTCCCCTACAAACTATTAAACCATATAGAGTTTATTCATTCCCACGTCTCAGGGCGATAGTGAAAGCCAATGAGAACTGAATGTGAAAGGATTTAATATGCAGAACAGTAAATCTTTAGTTGTTTGACATTTCTAGATTATTTCAAGACCAGGAATATCTAAAAAAAAAAAAAAAGAAGAAGAAGAAAAGAAAACATAAATGGTATTATGCAAATGGCACTTACATTCATCTGAAAAATATCTGATGCTTAGTAAAACAAAGCACACCATAATTGTCATTATTATCCACATATTATCAAAATTAGACACTTTTTTATCCTTTCACTTCATTATGGGATACTGAGAATTTATAGGTTTATGCTAATTAAAAACTCTATTTAATTAATACTAAGGATTACTTATACTGCATAGAAGATGTAAACAGAAAATTTATAAAATATCATAAGCATCTGGGTAAAAAGTATATCTCTAATCCAATTTGTTTTTGTCATCTACACTACTATATTAATACTCTCTCATATTAGTAGTCAGATATTTCCACAACTTTGTCCTTTTACCATTTTTCAAATTTATTTTGCTGTTTCTTTTTAAGCAGTAAGAATTACCGTTAACTAAACCTACTCCAAATAATAAGCATTTTACATATTTCAGTTTATTCCCATCTTACAGGAAAATAAACAGAGGTTTGGAGCAGTTTAGTAATTAGCCCAAGGTCACAGAGTTACTGAGTGAGGCAGCTGGAATTTTGCCCTGCAGGACTGATTCTAATATTCTCTTTTAAAACACTATTCACTATTCATGCTGCCCCTGCACGTGCCCTTTACTTTGTCCAGTGGTTCTCAGTATTGGCTGCACATTAGAATCATCCAGGAACTTAAAAGATTTCTGATACCAGGACCCCTCTTTCGAGACTATGATTTAATTTGCCTGTGATGAAGGTTTGTGGTATTGTCTGAGTATGAGTTTTAAAACCTTCTTTGGGTGATTCTGAAGTACAAACAGCACTGAGAATCTCAGATGTATCCTTAAAGCTAAATAAACAGCTAATAAATTTGTGAGCAAGATCATTCTGAGCAATACACCCAATAAGACTGCTAATTGTCTATTAGAATAGACAAAATAGCTCTTATTAAGTTGGGCCTTCTGTTTGTAATGCCTTTCCTCATTCTACCTCCATCTGTCAAAATCCTATCATTATCCTCTAACACCATCTCAAATGCCATTTTCCTTTTGAAATACTTTCTGAATGCAAAGGTAATAGAGAGCTAATGACACTTCAGGCCTCTGCTGTGTCTGCTAACTAGAATACAAATAGAAGATGGGATCTGTATCATTAACTCATTCATTAATTCAAATGTAATTTACTGAACACTAGCTATACACTGGGCAAGAGGTTAGGACAACAAAAAAGCTATCCTTTCCAGTCTATAGTCAAACGGAAAGAACAGACATGAAGTCCACAAATGAAGTTTAGTGTGATAGCTAAGAAACACAAGCAGGTGTGAATATAGTGATAACACAAAAGAGAGTATGATTACCAATGTCTCATATGTAGATAGGTCAGAAAAGATTTCACACAGATGTACACAATCGAGGTCAGTTTTACAACATCTTTTGAATAGCATAGTTTTTAGGGTTAAACATACCCTTGGCCTGGCTCTACTGTTTATAAATCTGTGAACCTGGACATGATATATAACTTCCCTATATCTGTTTCCTCACTGAATTGCCATAGCACTTAGATTAGGTAACACTTGTAAAGGGTTTAGCAGATATCTAATATAAGGTAAGCCATCAAAAAATCACAGTTATTTTGATACTAATCAATTTTAATGGCATTGTAGAGAGAAGAAATAGGATTTGCAATGATAAGGGAGCATGAAAAATCATAGCAACTTCAAGAAACTCTTAGTAATTCATCAGAAATTGAACATTAGAAATTTATGGGAAATAAAGGGCAATATGCCCGGCTAGATAGGTTGAAGCTAGAACTTAAGGGCTTTGTATGTCATTTTAAAGAGTATGGACTTTATCCTGTAGTCAATAGGGTTAGGGTAGGATTAGGAGAATGGAATTAAAAGTTTTGTGGAAGGGAGTAATATGATCAGATTACAATGTTTTAAAAACACAGCATTGTAGATGAAGAAAGAAGGGATAAAGTACAAAGAAAAATGAGAAGAATTAAGTTCAATTGAGAAATAACTGAAAGATGTTATTGTTTATATTTAGAAATAAAGAAAGTTTAAAGATGGAAACATACTAAATTGAGTTTAAGGAGGTAGATTCAACATGATTGACAACTTAGATGCGAATGTGAATAGATGTAGGGTCCATCATGACACCCATGTCCCTGAATTGTGCAATTAGGTGAAGGTCAAAAAAAAAAAAAAAAAAGACCAAGGATGATTAAAAAGTTGGAGCAGATTTTAAGGAAAAGATAACAGATACAGTTCTAAGTTACATGACAGACAAGTAGGTAGTCACATATGAAGTTCTGGACCTCAGAAGATAAATGAGAACTGGAGATATATATACACTATATCCTTACCTGTTTTTAAAATTAACGGTTTTCTTTCATTGTAAAGTTATCCATCTTAACTTTGAAATACAAACAGAGCTTTGTAAACTGTTACTCAGTTACAAGCTTTATGTGCGATATTTCGCTACATCCACAGAAACTCTTGCATCAATTACTACTATTACAATTCCCATTTTATAGAACAGTTATCTAAGCTTTTAAGATAAATTCTTTTTTTTTCAAGATAATAAGTGAAAAAAGTAGGATTGAATCTAGACCAATTGAATCAAATGCCTGAACTCTTTTAGTACCAAATATTTACCTATCTTTTTTTCAGAAAATAATTAAATCATTTGTAATTTTAGCACATTCATATACATACTTCTCCCTATAGCAACTTTTAATAAATTCTGATATTTATCTTATCTGGCTATATTTTAGACCATCAGTTTACATATACCTGGAAACCTGCAAAGGAAACATGCATTAATGTGTTAGCAATAGTAAGGTTTTTAATGTGACTAAATCAGATGACAAATCCTCAGTAAAATGTATTTGTATTTTTTAAAAAGTATTACTCTTTAGTTGTAATAAGACTAAGACATTTCAGGCATCAACATGTGTTAGTAAAATATTTTATAGTGTTCGAATATGAAAACCTAAAGGCAATTTCCTATACCTACCTTTATCTAAATTAATAGAAATATTACGTGTGCATTTTCCTTTGAATGGTAGAAACATTTTTAACTGGCTAATATCAAAACTTGTCAATTGTCTTTCTGATGTTTAAAATAGTTTTCCTATACCTTTCAGCAAGCCCATTTTATTAATTTTGAAATTGGCCAATCCTATTAATCAGATATTGACTTTACATACACCTCTACATGCACACATGTGGTCATATACATCCTAAGCAAAAGGAATGTACATTCGCGTAAACATAGTTATCTTCAATGCTGATAACATATCTTTTTTGCATGTAAGATGTGAGAGATATAATATGTCATATTAATAAAAATATAATGAAGAAAAGTGGCAACATGTAGTTGAGATTTTTTTTTTGATTATCATTTGTATGCAAAACACCATATCTTTGGCATAAAAAATGATTAAGAAGACATTTTTGTCTTCTAGGAGATTCTGATTTTTCAAGTCAGTAAATAAGTATATTGTGCCAGTTATCAATACATTGATTGTCAGATCCTAATCAACCCTCTGTTGCCTGCTCTGCAATAATGGAGATGGACCTTAAAATATTTCTCTTCTGTCAACTTGCATATTTTTTAAAAAATTATTTTAATTGATGCATTGTAATTGTGCATATTTATGGGGTACAATCTGGTGTTTTGATAAATATATGTTGTATAATAATTGAGTTGGTAGTTAATGTAACCATCCGCCTTATGCATTTATCATTTATTTGTGGCAAGAACATTCAAAAGCCTCTCCTTTGGCTATTATATAATATGCAAAACTTAACTATTAACCATAGTCACCCTACTGTGCAATAGAACACCAGAACTTATTCTTCCTATTTTATTGTAATTTCCTCCCCTTTGGCCAACCTTTTCCTGTTTTCCCTTATCCACTCCCCTCCCCAGTCTCTGGTAACCACTGCCTCTACACTCTCTGCCTGTATAATATCAACCTTTTTTTTTTTTTTTTAAGATTCCACATATGAGTGAGATCATGAGGTATCTATCTGTGCTTGGATTATTCACTTAACATAATTTCCTCCAGGTCCATCCACATAGCTGTGAATGACAGGATTTCTTTCTTTTTTATGGTTGAATAGTATTCCATTGTGCATATATACCACATTTTTTATCCATTCATCTATGTTTGAACACTTAGGTTGATTCCATACCTTGGCTATTGCAAATAGTGCTTCAATAAACATAGGAGTGCACATATCTCTTTGACATACTGATTTCATTTCATATAGGTACATACTCATACTTCACTTAACATAATGTCCTGCGGGTGTGCAGGTGTGTAGGTGCGTGCATGTTACTGCAAATGACAGGATTTGTCTTTTTTAATGGGTGCTATTTTTAAGCTCTGTCAGTAGATGACTCTGGAGGAACACTGGAGAAAGAAGCATTCCTCTTTCTGGTATCAGTGCACTCCTCTCACCAGGTTCCTGCAGTTCACAGCTTCTCTAGTACCTGGTTCCTGTAAAACACAGTGGCCGGTAGCATCGGTAGCCACCAGCTTACCCTAGCACTCTTTCTGGTGGCTTTTCAGTGAATTCCAAGACTCAGCACTTCCTGAGGATGGGTTCTCCCAGCACCCCTTTGGGTTGCTTTGCAGTGACTCCCAAGGTACAACATTTCCTTGTGGATGGCTCTTTCCATTGTTTCTTCAGATGGCATCACACTGGAGTGTTGCCAGGGAGTCACCTCTGTATAGATGGTTTTCCTTGCCAATCCCTTGGATGGCTTTGCAGAGAAGTGGTGCTGGTTAGGATTCTCCCTATAGATGACTTCCTTGGAAGCCCAAAGGGAAATTTTCAGCAAGTCCTGCTAACTCAGCACCTCAGTGGATTATCTGCTATCCAGTGAGTCACAGCCATGTCCTCTCAAATGACATCTGGATGTCAGCCCCACAGGGGAAGGGGAAGGTTCTTCCTCAGGTGCAACATCATAGCTCTAGGGGCCATGGCTGCTCCTTATATCTGCTATTCCTGTACTCTTAGGTGTCCTCTTTAATTACTACTAGCCTGTATTAGTCAGGGTTCTCCAGAGAGACAGAATCAATAGGATGTGTTATAATTATATGACAGGGATTTATTAGGGGAATTAGCTCACGTGACTGTGAAGAAAAGTTCCACAATAGGCTGACTATAAACTGGATGCTGGTAGTGTGGCTCAGTTCAAGTCCAAAGGCCTCAAAACCAGGGAAGCTGATGGTGTCCTTGGTGTAAGTTCTGGAACCCAAAAGCTGAAGAGTCTCAAGCTCTGATGTCCATGGACAGGAGAGAAGGGTGTATCTTAGCTCCAGCCGATTGAGAAAGAGCTTCATCTCTTTCCTCTATCTTTTGTTCTCTCTGGACCCCCAGTGGATTGAATGGTTCCCACCCACATTGAGGGTGGGTCTTTCCCAGCCAGTCCACTCAGACTCTCATACGAATCTCTGCTGGAAACACCCTCATGGACACAGCTAAAAAGATAGCTTTACCAGGTTTCTCAGTATTCCTTCATCTAACCAAGTTGACACCTAGAATTAACCTTCACATAGCCAATCCTCCATTAAGCCAGTACTCTGTCATATCTACTAAATCTTTATATGAAACGTTCCCCTTTCAAATTACTATGTGGTTTCAGTCTCTTGAGGAGCCTATGACTACTACGTGCATGAAAAGTAAAATAAGAATTCAGTCTAAGGGTCAAGTTGTAATAATACAAGTCACTAATACTAAATGTGCTCATGCCCAAGCCTAAGAACAAAGCAAGTGCCTTACCTTCAACAAAATGTTTCATGGACTTTGGGTTAGATCTCTAAAGATAGATGAAATTTTTCACATAGAGAAGAACAGGAATAACCTTCTTGGAATGCCTTTATCAAAGGAACTCTCCTTATAATGTTAGGGAATCAACAAGTGGGAACAGAGGGTGAATGTACGTACTGGCAAGGTGAATGCAGAGGATTAATTGGGCTAGAAATATATGGTGGGATCAGTTACAAAGAATCTTTCAAAGTGATGTCAAGGATTTTGCACATATAACATAGATACTGATGAGCTAAACAGATTTACACCAAAGAATGTGTTTCCTTTATAAATCCAGTTTTATGTTAATTACTTTATCTCAGGAGCCCTGGCATATAATCCCTTCTGCCTGCTTCTTAAACAAAATCATATGCTCACATCTTTAAAAGTATGTATATATTAAGCCATTATACTGAATTACTATAAGGAGAAGTCTGAGAAGTCTACATGGATATAAATATGTATTCAAAACCAGAGCAACATCTGAAAGCATTTGTCAAAGATAACAGGCACTAACAGCATTATTTGTATTGAAAATATTAAAATTTTGCATCCTGCTAAAAATACAGAAATAATGGGTGTTATGAACTGAATACTTGTGTCCCCCCAAATTCATATATTGTAATCTATAGTATGATTTTAATTGGAGGTGTGGCCTTTGGGAGGTAATTAGGTCATATGATAGAACCATCATGAATGGAATTAGTGACCTTTTAAAAAGAGTCCAGAGAGCTAGCTTGCTCTTTCTCTGCCATGTGAGAATACAAGGATAAGTCGGTTGTTTGCAACAAGGAAGAGGGCCCTTACTAGAACCCAACTGTTTTGGCACCTTGATCTCAGACTTCTAGCCTCCAGAATTGTTAGAAATAAATGTCTGTTTTTCAAAGCCACCCAGTCAATGGTTATTTTTTATGGCAGCCAGAATTAACTAAAACAGTGGAGGGCCAGAAGATGTATTTTTATCTAATTTCCTTTCAAGTCCATATTGTTATCATGTTATAGTTTAATAACTGCAGGGCAGTAAGGTTTGACATTCAAGAAAGAGACCAATGGAAAGCTGAAGGTATATACACATATCTAAAAAAGCCAAAAAAAAAATGTACCTTAATCAATATCTAAAGGAACAGAGTTTAGCCCTGGACATTATCAAAGTTATAAAATAACATAAAGTAGATATTACATGGGGGTTTAGATAATGAATTATTTTTCCATTTTGTTAAGCTTTGACCAAGGCTGAACTGTCAGACACCTGTCAAGCAGAAGGGAACTTCAAACACCTTCAAGAACTAGCAAATTAAGTATATGTCAATGACTTGTTGGACTGAATGGGAATGTCAAACATGCTAGAATTATACACACTTCTGTATCAAGTTGCAAGATTATTTATAAAGAGTTGTGTATCTGCACAGTACAAATCAAGTTTTCATTCATCTGATGCTAGTGATCTTATCATTACTATGTATAATACCACTTGGATAAGAAAACAAAAATCAACATATAAAGATGACTCATTAAAATAGAGGTGTCATGCTAAACTGATGATTGGTATTGGTATTTCTATTAAAAAATCATGTGGCAGTGCTGTAATTAAAATTGACATGACTTTGTACTTCTATGCTTATGGCTTCATCCTTTTGTTTATTCTAATTTTTAAATCTGAATACCTTTCCATTTGCACGACAGTTTCTACCACCAAACTACTCTCTTCCTATGGAAAGAATTTTTTTTATTAAATCTGTCATACTGTTTTTGATTTATCTGATTGGCACATCATTTTCACAGCTCCAGAATGTTTTCATAATCTATATTACATGGATAAATCAAACTGACTTATTTTTAGGTGTCTAAACTGACATGTATTTCACTCATTGATAATGAGCAACCGCTTCCTTTTTCTTTTTCAGAAAATGCTGAACTCATATTTTAAAGATACATTCATTTGAAAATCAGCCTGCATAATAAGCTATTGTTAGAATAATTTTCATTAAAGTTCACATGGAGATTGTACAGATGTTCATAGGTGGAAGCTTACTGGATATCTTATTTTTAATATATAGAATATTCTAGGTAGCAAATAATTGGAATTTACTTATATATACAGCATTTACTTATATAGAGAGAGCCTATTTTTAAGATATGAAAATTTGGCAGATGGTCATTATCAGTGTTGCCTCTAAGATAACTGTGATAGTCTCTAATTATAGATAAGGACATCTTTAAAAGTGCACCTATCTAAGAAGTACTTCACTAGTTTAAATTGTTTGCTTAACTCTTCATAGCTTTCAAAATTTTATTGGACTTTTGTGCAATGATATTAGCATTGGTAGATATCTGTTCTATTTAAATGTAATTGTTTTTTACTGTCGACAGTTTATATCTTACTCATAATAAAATGATATTATAAAATTTAATTACTCTAATTGGTATAGTCATGGAAAAAATTATATAGGTCATATTTCCTGACTCATTCTCCTGCTATGTCAGTATAATCCTGGAACTCTAGAGAAAATCAGGAAACTGAGTCAATTTTTTAAAGAAATACCTAAACGTTTAGCATTATTTAAGTAAATTTGAGGGTTAGTGATTCTATATAAATTCCACTTTATCTTAGTGTATTAGCAGACAGTTATACAAATAATGTCTTTCCCTACATCATGCCTAAATGCATGCAAAGCATATGAAATACAAAAAAGAATACCAGTGAAAGCAATTTTACTGGTAATAATGGACATTTTAAGAGTAAAGAAAATTTGAGTATGAAATGTGCAGAATCACAGAATCGTCCTTTTATAATACATACACATTGAAGTCAGAAGAGAAATAAGATAAACATATTTGTTTTCTTTATTATTTGAAAGAAAATGTACTGAAGAAATCTACATTTCAGTTAAAAAGTGACACTTTTTGAAGTTGTATCACGGTTTTCTGGGACAGTTGAATATTGAAAAAAAGATAGATACCTTAGATGAAGTTACTTTAGATTATGTACCTTAATTTTTCCTAGATATTGTATCAGATGAACTCAAAAGTCTATCCTGCTCAAAAAAACTTATGACATTATTTAAATATAAACTTTCAGCCTGAAATGTAAACTGTTAGTATTGTACTTCCATCTATTTTTCTTAAAAATTCATGAGAATTCATAAGGCTGTTTATGAATCAGATTTATAGATAACCTTGTGTACCTACAATTGCCTCATGAAGTTCATAATTTATGGAGTACCAATAACACTGCCATGTGAGAAATGATTTAAAAAATCATTTGTAGATTGATAATTTTTTCTTTTATTCTTAAAATGTTCTGTGATTCATGAAAATAAAATATCTAGCTTCGGTTAGTTAAAAAAGCAAAACCAAAAAACCAAAAAACCAGGACTCATAAATTGAAAGGATAGCTTCCCTTAAATTTGCGAAAGAGTACATCCTAAAAACTCTAATTCAGTCAAATTAGACAACTATAATATGAATTAACTAATTTTCAAAAAATTTTAAGCTCTTTCAGAGACATGTGGCATTCAAATTTCTATTGTTAAAGAATAAATATCAGACGATATGAAATATATTAAGTAATCGTTCACAATTATAGAAAACATGAAGTTGCACTAAATTTGATTAAAGTTATATTTAAATCTAATTAAAATCATGTTTAACATTAAAGAATTATCAACAGAACTCTAATTTTCTATCAGATGAAATATGTGTGTTTATTTAAAAATGAAAAGTGAACAGAACCAACATTTTTTGAATATCTACAGTGTCAGTTCAGGAATTTATAGGCATTATAGACTTTACACTTCACCACACCTGGTGATATAAATATTATACATTTACAACATAAATTACCATTTGTAGATGCAAGAATAAGGCAGAAGGAAAAATAAATAAGATACGATAGGTAATACCTAAACTACAAGCTAATGTGACTATAATAATACAGTGCACAAAACAAATAGCAGGGGCTGGGGTAAAGGAAGGCAGGTACGAAAATATCAACATAGAAATGTTTCTTCTCATATTTCATTTTCAAATGTAAGACAAAAGGGCAATGCAGAAACACAAAGAAAAAAATACATTGTTTTGGTGTACTTGGTTTCACTGCTCTTAAGCTTTGTTTAAGGTTGTTTTGTTGGCTAAAGTGAAATTGCCCTATTAGTCCTTCACTAATGGCAAAAGATTATCTGCAGAAAAACCATTAGTTTTGTTTCATCACACTACTAGAAAAACAGACTTGCTTCTTTTGAATTGATATTTTTCCAGTAAAAATAAAAATTTATGCATGATTAATGTAGACTATCTGAAAAAATAGTGAAGTTTGAATAAGAAAATAAAAACTACTCATAATTCCTTCATTCTAATATCCACTATTATCTCCATTTTTACTAGCTAGATTTCTTTCTATACCCATGACACATATATGTGCCATTTTGACTGTAGATTATTTTCTAATGTTGTTACTACAAAGCATTAACAGTTTTTAAAATTTTTAACTTATTCTATCATAAACCTGATTCTATTCTATTACATATTCTTTGAAAAAAATAGATATGGAAATATAACATTTCCAGGCATAGATAAGCCCTAATTTATTTAATCATTCTCTATTTTTTCATATTTTTATTTCTCTAATTTTAATTACTAGGTCTGTGATGAGTATATTTATACATTAATATCTGTGCACATCCAATTTAGTAAAGATATAAATAAACAATTGGCCAATGTGGGATAAAGAAAGAGATTATTCATGCAATTCCTCAAACTGGGGCTGGATGGGCATTTATCATGAACACTGCAAAAGAGGGTGCGGTGATTGATTTATTTATTCATTTATTTGTTAGTTAGTTATGAATATTCATGGAGTACAAAGCTGACCATCACCACTCGTGCCCAAGATGTCATGAACAGATCCACACTGGAGGCATATCCACTACCACGAATTGCAATTATACCCCGTGTCCCCAACCCAGTAAATCCCCACCCTCCTTCTTCATCCCCCTTTCCCCCACTCCACTTTGTATCCCTAGGCATGCTCTCTCCTTCTGCAAGTCCAACACACCACTGTGGTCTTTCTTTCCTTCCTTCTTTCTCTCTTAGCTCCCACTTATGAGTGAGGACATTCGGTATTTTTCCCTCTGTGCTTTGCTTATTTCACTCAACATAAATTTCTCCAAGCTCATCCATGTTGCTGCAAATGGAAGAATTTCATCCTTTTTTATGGCAGAGTAGTATTCCATGATGTGTGTGTATGTGTATATATATATACACACACATCATGGAATACTACTCTGTGCTATACATATAGAGCACAGTTTTCTTATCCAATCTTCCTTTGATGAACATTTAGGTCAGCTCCATATCTTGGCTATTGTAAATAGAGCTGTGATGAACATGGAGTACAGGTATCCCTTCCACATGATGATTTCCATTCCTTTGGCTATAAACCCAGAAGTAGGATTGCTGGATCATATGGAGGATCTATCTTTAGATTTCTGAGTAACCTCCAAACTGTTTCTCAAAGTGGTTGCACTAATTCACAGTCACACCAACAGTGTAGGAGAGTTCCCTTCTCTCTACATCCTCGCCAACATTTGTTATTCTCCATCTTTTTGATTACAGCAAGTCTAACTGGGGTGAGGTGGTATTTCAATGTGGTTTTAATTTGCATTTCCCTGATGATTTGTGATGCTGAGCATTTTTTCATGTACCTGTTGGCCATTTGTATGTCTTCCTTTGAAAAATGTTTATTCAGGATGCTGTAATTTAGACTAGAAGGCCATTTGGGGTCTATTTCAAATCTAAGAATCTGGAATTCTTCAAAATAAATAACAGAGCTAATCAACTTCTTTAGAGAAATAGCTCCTCCCCAAATAAATGCAAATTCAATACTATATTTCACAAATTACTGAATGCATTATATGAATATGCTTTAAACTGATATTTGGATTAAAGAGGATGTGAACAAATTTTATTCCATATTCATCTATAGTAAATTTATGGTATAGTTAGTTGCCAATAGTCACCTCAGAAATATTTATGCAGGACTAATTTTTTGTTGATTAACTTTACACTCTTAAAGTCCAATTAAAATTTATTTTAATTTGTATATTGGTTCAAAGTCTTAGCCATGGAAACCAAGACTTCTTAATTTTATTTACTAATTAATTCTATCTCTCAAAATATTCATCCTAAAGGGTGTGGATGAGAAAATATTGATGCAATGTAATGTTTTCTAGGAGACAATTTAGAAATACACTGTACTAATATTTTGGCAGAGTGTGCCTTCTTGCTCAAATGATGAAGCCATTTCTGCAACTATACTTCACAGGATATATTTACAAAATATTTCTGAAGTTAAGGAAAATTCATTTTTACACTCTATTTGATTTGTAAATTTATTTGATAAAATAAAATTAAATTTAAAAAAATAAATAAAATGCTCTCAACTAAGATATCCTCTCAGTGACTCACTTTTTACTTCATCTATTCTGTAATAAAATATTGTCCCAAATCTTTTTATTCTACCCAGCTGAGAATATCAGTTTCTGGCTGTTGGGCAATGTGGGAGTAAAACAATAAAAACAATTTCACAATCACTTGAGAAATTTTGCCTCTGTTAGCATGTGTGCACTTTGCTGGGTGAAAGTAGCTACAGATTTCATGTTCCATGACTTCAAAACAATACTGTGTATACTGTAGACATGAGACTGAATCCAATATTTCACCTACTTCCAGTATATTAATCCTTCAATTCAGTTCTGCAGGTCACTGCCCTGTTTATAAACTTAAGCTCCATGAAAATAGAGCAATAAAGAAATGATGAGTTTTATCTTTTTTTGATTTTAAAGTTTCTTTTAGAATGAAATTAGCCTTTTGCAATTAAATCACTTCCTTTCCTTAAATTGCCCATTCCCTGGAGATGTTCATTCCTATTCTAAAATCATTCTGGTAAAATGTTTGTAAACAGTGTTGTCTATGCTGATGTTATAGACAAATAACAAATTCTGGTTAGTCTTTACACCTTATTGGTACAAATAAAATATTTGATAGTTTAATTAGTTTCCTATTGATTCTGTAACAAATCACCTACATTTTTTTGGTTCATGGCCTCTTCCTCCATTTTCAAAGGCAGCAGTGTAGAACCTTCAAATTTCTCTCCTGCTCTGACACTTTTGTCTTCTTCTAAGGACCCTTGTAATTACATTATGGCCACCGAGATAGTCTGGGAAAATCACCCCATTTCAAGATCCTTAATTTAATTATATCTGCAAAGTCTTTTTTGCATGTGAGGTAACATGCTCATAGATTCCAGAGATTAGGATGTGGATGTATTGGGGGGGCATTATTCTGCCTGCCACAATACTTCATATAGTTCATTTTAAGCTGCTGTCCACGTAGTAACTCAGAGACACACATACACATCCTCATCTGCATACAATTTGTAAGCATTTAGATAAAAGTATAAGGCACAAAAAGTATCTCTAAAATAGAACTCGAAGTTATTACAATGATATATTGCCAAGCTGATTCTTCTTCCTCTCTTAATATTTCTACAAAAAATCTTATCAATGTCCCCTCATTTACAATTTTACGGTTGTTATTTATTTTTTTTGCATACGTAGTCATTAATTATCCAATGTCTCATGACCATCTCTTTTGCTAGTGCTTTTTTTCTTTCATATTATAGCTTTTATTATGTGTATAAAATCCTCACATATTATTCATTTGAGAAATATTCCAGTTACAACTGCTTGTTTTCTCTGCTTATTTATTTTTTTCCTTTTCTTGCTGAAACAATGATACTTGTTTTGATAGTATTCATAGATTTCTGCATATCACTTTTAAAATATTCATCACTGGAAGAAATTATACTAAAAATATGAAAATGGCTACCAATTTTAATCACCATATATGTTGCCTAAATAGTTCTTTCCCTTATGAGTCCTCTGAAAATAAACAAATGCTACACTTCATCTGTATAAGCAATATACAGATAATCCAGAAAATGATTATATAAACACCTGTGGTACGACAAACTTAAAATAATCAATTTAAGTTCTACAGGGTCAAAAGAAATGAAAGCAAATCTGATCTTGAATATTTCAGGCAATTACATCTATTGAGATATGATCATATAACCTGAAATTGTGAACTAAATTGAGTGAATATGCAGAGAAATGAGGCCTTATAACAGCAAGAGAAAAATGATAATTGATATTCCAGATAATTGACACATTGCTTTGAAATTCCCTCTTCCATCCAAACTGCATTCCTTTATGTCCCATGCAACATGTGTCATAGCTATTTTCATCCCTAGACATTGCTCATGTCTTTTTGGTCTTTCCTGAAATGACTTTACCTTTACTCTCTGCTTATCTAAGTATTACACACACTTTAATTTCAATGATAACAATGACTTCCTCCACTTGAATAATCATTTAAAATACCAGATAACTGAATTTTTACAGACCAAGAGAACTTTAGATGAACTAAATTCAGAATTTCCCAAACTGTGCCATCAAAATACATGTTATTAGTAGGTATAACATTAAAAAATAATAATGTTAATCAAGTAGATTTGTAAAAACTACTCTAAACGAAATAAGTGTTTCTGCTACATAAATTCTCAGACCCAATGCTAATGTGCACTGAGAATTCCCAAGAGAAGGATGTTGTATTTCCCAAATATATTGGAGCACATTTCTCTTTTTCTAGTAATTCCTATTAATGTAAAAAGAGCAGCACTGGTGTCAAGAGCAACAGAAATATCAAATTATCCTATTCCTATTATTTTATTTTTAAAATTTTTACATAAATAAGGCAGTTGATGAGAAGAGAGATAAAAAGGCTTACAAAAAATCTCACAGCAATTTGATAAAAGAGGAATGATGACAGTTTTACAAAGCTGTACTCCAGAACTTATTAGCTGTGCAAACATAAGCAAATTACTTAACCTCTCTGTTTCTCATTTTCATTATGTGGAAAATGAGGATAATAACAGTACCCACCTCATAGACTTGTTTTGATGGTAAATTAGTTAATATATGCAAAGCTTACAGTAACTTTGGCACATAATAAAATTATAAGAAATGCTAGCTATTATAAGCATTAATAATTGAATTTAAGTAAGAGCAAATAACCAAATAAAGATGAACAAGGTAAATTATTATTTCCATCGGCTTTTCATCTTAAATGCTAACTGCTGACCTAGTAACAATAAAGTCAGGCTTGTTATTAAATTAAGTTATCAACTTTAATCTCCAGCCTATTTACAAAGCAGATTTCAACTAGGACACTTACGAATACACTGCTGGTAGTTTACTTCCCACTTGCAGTTGTATTTGCAAACTCACAAAGCAATCTTGGTGAATTCATTAAGTTACATGATGCTTGCTACTTTTGAGTTCTCAGTTTCCCAATTCTCATTTAGTTATGTCTACAGAATACAGAATTAAAGCAGTCTTATAGGAAATACTAATCAAGGAATTTCTAACTCAAAACAAAAACAGCTTATTAACATTCATATCCTAAATTTTGCTATTATTGTTTGAGTAGGTACTCATATGCAAAATAATCTAATAATTTAACTATTTACTTTCTATTTTATAACCAAACTAGACCACAATATCCTCTGCAGTATTTTTTTCTTCTAATATATGATATAAATAATGCAGCATTCCGCCCTTAAATTGTCAGTATTAATATCTCTTATAATTTTAACCTTTAAAACTAGAACTATTTTGTGCTTATGCAAGAATTATGTTTATCTTCAAACCAAAGCCATTCTGAAAAATGTTATAGGAAGTATATTAGAATATTTTGCCATCATTTATTAACTTTAATAGCACAATGAAATTATTTGTCTAAAACAAACTAATTTAAGCCAAGTATTATCAGTTGAATTGTGTCTGCCAAAAATTTATGTTGAAGTCTTAACCCCTCATACAGAGGAATGTGAACTTATTTGGAATTAGGGTCGTAGGAGATGTTGTTATCAAGTTAAAATTAAGTTGTAAGGGTGGGCCATACGTCAATGTGACTGGTGTCCGTGCAAGAAAAATTGGGGGACAGATACACACAAAGACACAGACACAGGAGGAAGTCACCCATGTGAAAACAGAGGCAGAGATTGGAATGATGCTGCCACAAGCCAAGGAATGCCTGGGACTACCATAAGCTGGACGAGACAGAGAAGGATTTATCCCTAGAGGCTTTGGAAGGTGTGTGGCCCTACTGACACCTTGATTTGGGACTTCTTGCCTCCCAAAGTGTGAGAGAATAAAGTTTCATTGCTTGAAGCAAACCTGTTTGTGGAACTTAGTTACAGCATCCCTCAAAAACAAATACACCAAGCCTATATTGTTGAAAGAAATCAAATGCAATCAAAGTAATTTCGCTGACACCTTGATTTGGGACTTCTTGCCTCCCAAAGTGTGAGAGAATAAAGTTTCATTGCTTGAAGCAAACCTGTTTGTGGAACTTTGTTACAGCATCCTTCAAAAACAAATACACCAAGCCTATATTGTTGAAAGAAATCAAATGCAATCAAAGTAATTTCGCTCTCTTCATTTGTCCAAATGCATCAAGTCTTGCTACCTCTGCTTGTCCTTTTGGTAGAAAGCACTATAGTTTTTTCTTTGTCATCAAATATGTGTATGAGAATTATTTACTAGAGAGTTACATGGCCATATTCTGTTCCTCTTTCTCTGCTAACTGTGGTCTGCTATTGGGACCTGGAGTAAATTTGTGATACAACTGAGACAAAGGTTTCCAGATGAGAATGTAGGAACAGGGACTACTAGGAATGAATACTATGACAAGGGTTGTCCTTCCAGCAATGTCCAAGTTGAAGACCTTCAGTCTCATGGCTGCCAAGAGTAGAGGCCAGAATGCTAGATATATAACTCAGATGAATACCCTTAGCCCATGGGCGATTTCTCCCCTACTCCGCTTTTATAACACCAGTGAGGAATTATGAGGTGGCTGAAGCTGTTCCTCCACATCTTGACCTAGAGAAACCAGAATACCACTCAGCTTCCCCTTCTTCCATTTTTCATCACAGAGGTTCCTGACAGCTTGGGAGTCTGTTCACTATGCTCACTCCAACTCTATTTTCTCCTGACTTATAATCCACCAAGAGATCCCAATGGCTTGGGCTAAAAGAAGAATCATATTATATACAGTGTATCAGTCAAGATCCAAACAAGAATCCAGTGGTTCAAGTTTAATGAAGACACCACTCATAAAAGTGAGAGCAGAATGTAGGGAAAACCACAGAGCATAGTGCAGTACCCCAAGGCATGGTTACCTCCTAGTCCTGAAGGATAGAGGGGAGAGAACAGTCCCTGGAATCCAGGAAGAGCAAACTGTATATAGGGGGTCTCAAGACAGGTGCTATAATCTTCAGCCAGAAGACTTAGCCAGACCACAGTGACACCACAGGGAGAAAATTAAGAAAAGAAATATCCTGACTTCATGCTCATTCCTTGGCCAAAATCTTCAGGAAGCCAAAGGGCAAAATGCCATTGATGTAGAATATGTAATACAGCTTCCCAGGGCACAAAGTAGGGAGGAAAAAGATGCAGGCAATATTCATTTGGGAAAGTGGAAGTTATTCAGCATACTAGCTAAGATATCACTTGCATGTAAGGGTAAGACAGCCTTTTTTTTTTGACAATCAATGAATATATAAATACACCATTCCTATCCCCTACTTAAGATAATGAATGCAGTCCTGTTTCCACCACACAAAAATTAGATAAGGATGATAAATACATGAAGAGTAGGGAGCAATAAGACTTATATAATCTCTAGTTAAATACAAATTGATGAGAACGTGATTGAGATCCATAACATAAATATTAAGTAAGACTTTATAAAACATAGCAAAATACTTTAAAAGTTTCAAGGAAGACTTAATAATAGCTTGAAGGTATATTTCAAAACTATTTAACAAAACTAAGAAGCAGGAGAAGAAAGAAAGGGAATCAGGTTAAGGCATCCAATTCTTTTTTTCTGTGTAGGATAAGCACTTCATGCACTTTATTCCTGGCTGGGATGCAGTTTCATGCAGGGCTATACAGACAGAATGGCACACAGGAGGGCTGGCAGCAGGCACAGGAAAGGGGAAGGAAACCCCAGGCTGGGAATTGTCCTTCGCTGGGATGCTGGGACAGTGCTGATGAGCAGACATAAAGTCAGGGATCCTTGGGTACGGCAAAGGGGGAACCAGGAACTCAGGTCCCTGAATTCAAGTTTGGCCAAAGGATCCTCAAGGTGAGGTGAATGGGTAGAAGTTTGTCCAGGGCATTTGCCCCCCTCCTTCCCCTGAAATCATCTCGTAGGTACATTCAGTTCCTTGATGAGGGAAGATGAGGGAAGCAGGCATTTCAAACATCTTGGTGAGGGACACAGTCAATTTTACATTTTGATATACAAGTACAGAAATATAGATTTAAATATAACTGTCAGAACCAACAATGCAAGCCCAGAATCAACAAATGTAAGCAAAAGAAAAAGCAAATAAATCTTTATAAGCAAAGTACGATAAAAGGAATTGTAAGAGAAAGCATATTATTTTTTAATAAATACAAATGTTCCATGAAACCCTATTAAAAACAGACTCATATTGGTTTCAATGTCAAAATCCAGTCATTTTTTTACTTATAAAATGACGACTAAACAAAATGCAAAAGATAGAATGGAATAGAAAGATGGTGATGATATCAGGCTGCCATAAAAAAAATTTTTTCAAAAAGTGTGAAAATAGTAGAAGTGGGGATATTATTGTCAGATAACTTGGTATATAAGCCCAGAGTCAATAAAAACAAAATAACACAGTTTGTAATAAAGAAAAATATCATTATAAAAGATTAAATAGTCATTATTACTGATGTGCATGAAATAAGTGATGAAATACATTAGATGAAAATTCCCAGAGATAGGAGACATTGGTACAGCCATAATCAGTGCCTGATAATATTTCACTTTTTTGTTTATAAGAAGTAGGATAATATCACTTTAATAATAATTAACAATTTCTCTCAATTGCTATTTCCGTATCATTAACTCAAAGAATATTACTGCTTTTGTGATCATTGAACATTTATAAAAACAATTGAATATCTGGTGACACAGACACAATAAACAATTTCAAACTTACTTTATTTCATTTATATTCTTTGATGATGCAATGAGATAAGAAATAATTAAAAAGCCTCCTGCAAATTAATAATTATAATTCTAAATTATCAATAATTCATGCAGGATAACAAAATGGAAATTACTAAGATAGAAAAGTAAACAACAAAAAATTCTACCAAAATCAATGACATATGTTCAAAATTATGCTGAGTCATTTCACAGCTGATTTCTAACTAACCTAAGGAGCAGGTAAGGCCCATAATTGTCAAAGTGTTTTAGAATATTAAAAAAAGATGAAAAGCATCCTAAATTATTTTACAAAGCTAACAAAACCATAATAACAACATTAAATAAAAGAGAAAAAATATATAGATTGATGTCACACATAAGTATATATGAAAAATTCTAAATAAAATGCTACAAATAATTTCAGCAGTACACTAAAATAATATATCACATAAATTTAAGGCACTAATGCAAGGGTAGTTCAATTTTAGGAATTCCCTTAATATGATTTATTACCCCAACAAGTTAAAGATAAAAATGTATAATTATATAAATATATTTTGAGTATACATTTGATAAAATTCAGCAGCTATTCAAAATTTTGATAAGCTCTAAGTAAAAAAAAAAAAGAAAAAAGTAATAAAATTTTTTACATATGATTTTTTTAAAAGCCTACACAAAACTCATGTTAAGTTCCAAAATACTGTACTAAAAGTGCTGCCAATAAAATCGTGACCAAAATAGGAATGCTAGATCTTGATGATTATGTAAGACTGGGAAATTTTATAAAACCCAACAACTCAATAAAATAAGCTGCATAAGTGCTGAAAAAGAGGAAATAAAAATTAACTTTTATTTTTCAGATGACATGATTTGTTCCTCTAACATCCAAATGACTCAACCAAAACAAAGATATGTATTTGTATGTATGTATGTGTATATATGTGTGTGTGTGTGTGTATGTATGATATATATCTATCACATTTTTATGAATGTAGTGTCTGTGCGTGTGTGTGCATATCTATATATGCAGTGTATATATGTTTCATTATATATATGCACTAGAAATGAAAATCAGAATTAAATCTCATTCATGTTGATGGCAATACTCAAAATATCAGAGCAGAGGGATTTAAGATTATGCAAATACCAATGCACCAAAAGTGGTGTTTAATTATTCCAAAGAAAATATTAGTGAGTTTATATGTTTGTGCTTCTGTTTGTGCGTTCGTGTGTGTGGTTGGATTAAAATATATTGTTTTGATGTTTACTTAGAATAAAAGAATATCACTGCATTCTCTTGCAACAATGGTGATTATGATATACCCCAGAGAGAGTAACAATTTAATGTACAAAGCACAACTAGCCAAGGGTCAAGGTCGGGGCAAGGGAGGGATGAATAGGCAGAGCAAAGAGGATTTTTGGGGCATAGAAACAGTTCTGTATGATAATACAATGGTGGATGCATGCCATACCTTTATCAAAAACTCAATGTACAACACCAAGAGTGAACCCTAATGTAAAACATGGACTTGGGTGATAATGATGTGTCAATATAGGTTCATCAATTGTAACAAATGTGTCACTCTGTGCAGGACGTTGATAGTGGGAAAGGCTGTGAGTGTGTGGGAGGGCTGGGGTATATAGGAAGGAATTCTCTGTGCTTTCTGTTCAATTTTGCTATGAACCTAAAACTGCACTAAAAAATAGTCTACTTAAAAGAAAACAAAAAACCACAACATGAGATAGATAAGTAAAACAGAAACTGTAATAAAAAACATTAATTTAATCGACAGCATTAAGTTAATAAAAAATATTTATACTACAGAATATCATTCAGTATTAAAAAGGACAGGTGATATTTCATAGTATACCTGTGTGGGCACTGACACCGGAGACAGATTCCCCCAGATTGAACCTTGTTTTGCCACCTACTATCTGTGTGGCAAAGGGATAGTTACCTAATTTCCTGGCCTCAGTTTCCTATCTATAAAATTAGGAAAACAAAAAAATCCACTTTTGGGGGTTGTTATCTGTGTTAAGAGAGTTAATATATGTAAAGCACCAGAACATCAGAAAAGTGCTCGGCATCTATTTAAGCACTATATAAAGATTTAACAAATAAATATTCTCATTTAAAGATGGCCAGCGTACATAGGTTAAGTGAAGACATCAATTTGAAGAACTGAATAATACATGTTGTAAAAGGAAACAAAGAAATCTATATGCTAAAATATAGGTTTTAAAAATTTATGTGCAATTTTTAAAGTAGGAAAATGTACACTCCAAATTGTAAATAATGATTATCTCAGAGGGGAGGATTTCAAGAATTCAAGAGAGAAACATAAAGAGGTTTTGCTCAGAGATTATTGTACAAATCATCTACTTGCATAAAGAAATAACAACATTTCATCCATATGTTAATATGCAATAAACTTAGCAAAATATTATGAACATATGTTAAACTTTTAAGACAGGATGTATTACACACACCAGAAGTTATTCACAAGATAAATGATTGAAAAAGGGATGATTTCTTGGGATGTATTTCCAACACCTGAGTGAGGCTGTGTGTTTTGTGCATTTCTCAGGGGGTCTTCTCATGTGACTGGCATGGCATAGCATTGCTTAAAGATACAATGTTGCATGTAATAAGTACAACTTTCTTCCTCTGTAGGTAATATATTAGAAGAAAAATGCTTACTTTTCCCCCCTCCTTTGTAATGATAAATACTGAGCCAGCTGCTATGCTAGATATTTTATATGCATTATGTACTTTAACCAACACAACAAGCCCTTAAGGTAGAATGTGGTTATCACTATGTTTCCAAATGAGAAAACCGAAGCTAAGAAGAGTTTAAGTAATTGACCAAGGTTGTGGCTAATAAAAAATGGGACCAGTATTCATATCTAAATCATTTTTTTGTATTTTAAGACTTTAACCCAAGACTTTAACTAATATGCTATTATATGGGAAATATTAGGGAAACACATTTGTTTCTAAATATGGCCAGGAGTGATCTAAGCATCATTCTTGGGTCCTGACAGCCCAACTTACTAGAACCAGCTAAGCTGGCTTCATGTCCCTGAATTCCTTTGCTCCCCTTTCACATACTGAAGAAGATGGTCTTCCCATTACACGTTGTACTTTGTTTTTGAATGTCTACAAGTATCACAAGTGATTATGGTGCCAATTCTAAACAGCTGAAAACAGCAGTAATAAAAAAAAAAACAACGTTGTTGTTATTTTAAACCATATGTACATGACTATCCTTAACCTCTCCCTCTGACAGGCCCCATATTGATCTATGTGCTACTTTATTTTCTATTTGC